>NW_020653854.1:16397770-16407029 GCF_003589595.1 Hyposmocoma kahamanoa
ATAAAAAAATACGAAAAATGGGTGCCTCATGATTTGACTGATCTGCAGAAAGAAACGCGTGTTGAAACTTGTGTTGCCTTGTTGAACCGGTACAGAAATGAAGGAATATTGGATCGAATTGTAACATGTGATGAAAAGTGGATTCTTTATGATAACCGGAAAAGAAAAATGCAATGGCTGACCCCAGGTCAAATGCCACAACAGTGTCCTAAAGCAAAACTTACCAATAAAAAGGTAATGGTAACTGTTTGGTGGTCTCAGCATGGTGTTATTCACTATAGTTTTCTCCGATCTGGTCAAGCAATAACGGCAGATGTCTATTGTGCCGAACTCCGAACCATGTTGACAAAACTAGCAGTAAAACAGCCCCGACTCATGAATCGATCTTCACCATTATTGCTCCACGACAACGCGAGACCTCACACAGCACGAGAAACCATTTTGACCCTTCAGGAACTGCAGTTAGAAACCATTCGTCATCCTCCGTATTCACCAGACCTTGCTCCAACGGACTACCATTTTTTTCGTGTTTTGGACAATTATCTACGTGACAAGAAGTTTTCTTCCCAGGAGGCAGTACAAAATGCTTTCACACAGTTTGTGCAGTCTAGATCGTCGGAGTTCTATCGCAAAGGCATTAATAACCTTCCCATTAGATGGCAGCAATGTATAGATAATAATGGCAACTATTTTGATTAAATAAATTTGTTAAAAATTTAAAAAATAAACAATTTAGATTTTCAGTACAAATCGGCAATTTCATACTTTAACCCCTATTACTATAATAAAAAAGAAAAAACACTTTTGAAAACCTAATTTTCAAAATCGTAATTATTAGTAAAAAAAAACAGTTACGTACGTAATACAGTTAAAAAAATTGTCGACGTGAGCACGAACAGAATTAGTATAATCGCTATTGTATACGTTCGCTACTGCCGATGGCGATTTGTAAAACTGTCGCAATGGTTGTTGGTTTTCAAGACAAGAGTCATCTTCTTCTGATGGACTGAACGGGTACAGATATTATATTTTTCTGCTAGTGTAGAACAAAATGTTCCATCGTCTCCTTTTGATGGTTTTTAGCAAAAGTATCATCGCCGGAAACAAAAACAGAAGCTTTAAAGTTACCGACTGTATAAAGTGCTAACTTGAATTTTGCGATTGAATATTAGATTGTGATCTTAGTTGTCTAGAAGGTTCCTCAGGCATGGTTAACTGCAGAATATTTTCTTCTTCACGCTCCTTAGGACAATTTTGCTCGTATACATTGCTTGAATAATGCTCTTAAACTTTAGTGATCTTGGATTTGGTTGTAGAAAATTAACTGCAACAAATTGAATGTACAATGGAGACATGGCAATAATGCGACGGCAAAAAAGCAATATATAAAATATTTATTCAAATACTAATACCAAGCATAATAAAATAACTTGTCTGAATTAGCATGACGCGTAAATGAAGTTTATCATAACAGTTGTTAGAGTTCAAACACGTATCGCATTAATGTGACAAATAACAGTTACTACTCGAAATCAACCACAGAAATTAAAAGTAAGAAAAACCAAAGTGTGGTTAAAGTGTGATTAATAAAAGAAATATGTACATTATCACTCTTTGTCTTATGGAATAAATTCCTTTTAGGAACAGAGACAGTACTGATTTTATCTGTTAAATCATTTTAAGACATAAAAATAATCGAAATGTGGCACCTTTTGCATTCCAACGAGACGATTTGAAAGAAATTTCTTAATTATTTACGGAATTAAGACTTTACAAACAAAAAGTGTCATGATTGATTTTAGCTGATTGACTATTTCAGAAAGCAAAAAACAATGGAGTAATGGCATTTTTGACATTACCATGTTACGACTTTAAAGTAATTTCATAATTACTTACGGATTTAAGTAACTAAACAAAAAGTATCGTTACTGACTAAAGTAGAATCACAATTTTAAGACAAAATTCGATTTCATAAGTGACATTTTTTTTATAGATACACTATTGATTAAAATAATATTGATAATTACCAAAAATATGACGACAAAACGACACTAAACAAAAAATGGCGCTCTTCTTTATAGAATTAGCACTATTTCTTTCTCGATCCCCGCCACTACTGACAAAATGTCGGTAATGCGTTACCGCGTGGCCCCCCTCTCCTAAAACAACATAACGTCGCTACGCCATCTAGTCAGTTTAAATAAAACTAGAATAACGACTGTTTTTGCCTTGTCTAGTTTACTGAAAATAAAAATAGATTATTATATATTTACTTTCTAGTTTTCGTAATGAAAACGCCAAAGATCTACAGTACTTCAGTACATGTGACATGAATCCATTTAGCATATTTTTAAAAATACATTATATGAAGTTAAGCAGCATGGTCATGGTTGGTACCCTGAAGGACTTTTATTTTCTCCGTTTTGGTTTGGTATATTGCCAGGATCTTTTGTGAGCGGGTAAACGACACGTCTGGTGTTCTACCTAAATACATAACTCAATTTCACTCGAGGTGCGGGTTGGTTCTTGTTTGCATAACTATGTCCAATTACACCCAAACTCACGAGAGAAATAAATGTAGACCATGCAAATTTTTATCCCAGCTCGGGAATAGAAACTGGGACCTCTACGTGGCAGTCCGACATGGTAACTGATCGGCCACGGAGGCAGTCAAACGAAACTTTGTCACAGATTAATTAATAGTTACTTTGTTGACAGTGATGAGGTTGGATTTACCTGTGTTCCTTCCCTCGGTCTACTCAGGCGTCGTTCATCGTGCATCGCATCTCGTTTATATGTTCCCTGCTTGCAGATTTATTCCCTGAATGCCATAAACTTGGGCCTTTTAGTAGCTATAGAGCTCTTTATGAAAGAGCCCGTCTAGAGAATTGTTGCCGCCTGACGTATAGCATGGCGGCTGACATATGTCAGGTGGCATGTTATGACATGAGCATTACCAGCATGAGATTTGTAATTAGCACTGTTACCTGTTACTTAACATATATTTATTGATAAAAATAGCTATAAATCTTCCAAATAATAATACATCACTGCGTTTCGATTTTGAAGGGTAAGGATGCTGGTGCTGGTGACTTGTCAACTTATGTCTCTGGATCCCCTGGGGGATTGGGCTCTGTGATCCTGATGGACGAAACGTCTTGGTGATGGGCGCAGTGGCAGTGCCACTCGCTCAGTTCAATGAGATTTAAAGCTCTGAGTGCCACAGCAACTTATTCGTCCAGTCACACACTGAGGCCCATCCATACAAGGTAATGCTCAAAACTCAATTTTCAAAATGTAAGTATTTGTTAAAGGCCGAGGTGTGGTACGCTAAATAATGTTCCTGGTGGCTCTTGCCATATCTGTACACTTGTTTGTATAAATTTACTAATTTTGCGGACTATATTTTATTCATCTACAATGACATAATATGAGTAGCAACACCCTCGCTCTGTCTGCTGGTCCTAAACCGGCTTAAAAGATGATATCCTGATATTCGCTGACGCGCACATTGTGTATCCTGAACACAATATTGAATAGGATCGATCTGTTCCATTGTTCTCTGAGTGAATTCACAAAAATAGCGCTTTATATCTTATGTAACATTTAGTCATTTTGCCGGTTTTTTGCATTGGGTGGATGGTGAACCTGTAATAATAATAATAATAATAATAACGCACACACTCAACATAGTCAAATCGCGACGGAGGGAAAAGGACTTTTTAAAAACTAATTATAAAATAAAAACGAACAATTCGTTTGATGGTCGATGTAAGACTGATTTATTTAAATTCAATATTCTTACTGCTAAGCGCCTTATCTACTATAGACATGCAACTATGCAGTTTTGGGTGCAGGTGCATTTATGATGACCATGCCATCTCTATAGGAGTGAGACTGTGTAACTACATAGCCCCGCGCTAGGGAAACCCTGTGTTGCAGGTGCCATGGACACACACATAGACAACCACAAATTACACCCAAACTCACGAGAGAAATAAATGAAGGCCATACACATATTTCTCCCGGCCTGGGAATCGAACCCAGGTCCTCTGCATGGCAGTCCGGCATGGTAACCGTTCGGTCACGGAGGCTGTCAGATAGTAGATTAAGATTTGGAAATTAATAAATAAACATAACTCTATGTAAAAAAACACACATGGCTGGTACATGTATTAATCTTATAATGACATTGACTTGTAACATTTAATACGCTTTGAATTATTATACAAGCATACCATACACAATGACTGTTGGTTTATGCTCCATCACAGTCATGGCGTGCCCTTTACACTTGAGGTATTCCATATTTATGTGGTGAATATCCAATCACTACTGAATAACGTAGGCGTATAAATCTCTGTACCTTCCTACGCTCCGGAGATGTAAGAGGGCTTGTCGTTCACAATACAAGAGCGGAGGTCGGCTGTAGTAAATGAAACATCTTCACGAGTAGACAACTGTAAAGGCTCTATAGAACTGGGTAACATATTCCTTATCTTTTTAATTCTTCAAAAATGTATTTTATATTTCTCTAAACATTTACATAATAGACAACTGTATTTATACGAACATCTTGCGTACCTATTAAAGAATTAGTAACGCAAATAAAATGCATGCGTAATGGGTTCTAACTAAATTTGACGATCACAAAGTGTGTTCTAATTTTCTAAATTAGACAAATGTATTAAATTTAATAATGTTATATTTTCTTATTGTTATTACATTTATTGGTAGTAGGTTGCGATTAAGTGGACTGCATGATTTTGTGTACAAATTATTGCAAGAAAATTACATCACAAACTCTGATCACAGTGATTCAAAATTCATTCTCATGACGCCTTCATAACCTTTAATTTAATTTTATTTGACATAATTAATTTATGTTTTAATAAAAATATCGTCAGGCTCAATTGACTATCCGGAAATATTATCATAAATATCATTGAGAGCTCCCTGTAATTCTTTGAGTAACAATTCACTTTTGGTTCTACCCCTGACCCGTATTAATAACAATAACACATCCCGCGCACCGCGCCCCGCGACGATGCGCGAGACGCGGAATCGCGCGCGCGGTAGCGAAGACGCAGATCAGATTCGTAGTTGCTCGCCGTAGTTATTGCACATGTAGCTAAGATCCTTCTTTGACAAGAATGGTTAATAATACAGAACTCATTCCGGACGCTGCAATTATAGTGTCCATTGTTTTTGTTTACTCAAATAAAAAGACACCGAAGACAACATTCAATTTCATTACAAAGATTTAAGAAAACATGAAGACTAATTTTTCAACTACACAAGAATGTCAACTGAATCCTTTGTTTATTTGTTAGGGAACATCCGAATGACAATTACTGGAATAGACACAAATTGATAAAAAATCTACGCGGTAGTGCGGAGCGCAGTGTGTCATACCCTGCGGTTTACGGTAAAACCGCGCGCGCCGCGCTCCCGCGTAGAAGCGTTGTCAGTGTGTACGACGGCGCGTGTTTTCCATACAACCTGAGGTACTTCAGTACAAAGTTAAAAAACACAGCTCCGCGCTCCGTCGCGGGGCGCGGTACAGTGTGTTAATGGCCTAAGTCCCGAATTAAAAATCAAATAATTTTATCAGTGTCGCAATATTACAATTCAAAATACAATGTCAAAGAATAAATATTACAGGTGAAACGGATAGTGATTTGGCCGAATACCGGATATCCGGCCGGCACTTAAGCCGGTTTACAGCACGCATCGCCGTAATTGATTGATTAATGAATGAGTGCACCTTCACATTGACGACTTGATTTGTTGTGGTCACTTGGTTTTTATAAAAACGATTAATTTATTCAATAATACAAACAAATATATGACTGAAAAATTGTAAGGGTGAAAAAAAACTGAAAATTTGGGAATATTTTAATATCAGTGCTGTTTGTTTGTTGTGCCGAATGCAAATTTCTCGAGGTGGAGAAAGAAAAAAGCAATTACATAATTCTTTGACTATATAAAAATTTCATGTTATTTTATGTAATGCGTGTTGTTTGTGTTGTTTCAAATTAATTTCATTAATTTGTTTTTCTAACTAATTCTAAGACATGATACCAGAATTGCAAAAAAAATTAATCTACTTACACGTACATTATCGTAGGTACACATTGTATTTGAAAACAGTTCAAATCGATCGTATCGATCGTGATGGCGATCCTTTTATTTGGTCGTCTGGCAATAGCAAGTAGTACTTGGAATTTAACGAAGTTTGCTAGAGTGTATAGCGAAAAACTGTCCTCTGAAGCTGGTCTCGTTTATGAAAATAAATAGAATCAACTTTTACCACTTAATACAGAAAAACTGGTCCAACAAAATTTGCCTTATTTGAAATTTGAGTAGTAATTTTTTTTATTTATTTATTAATTACAAAACATCAATACGGTTTTACTTTACACTCTTAAACCTAAACAGATTTGTATGAGTGTTGCAACTCCTCTAACATTATATATAAAATAATAATTTTATTAAATGTAAGCAATATGCGAAAAAAAGAAAATATAATGAAGGTATAACGCAAATTAATATTAACAAAAAGTTATGCAAGCCACCGATTTACCGCCGCATCAGAACGCGCGCTGTTGCAAGGAAACCAGTTCTACTCTCAGCGCTATACGCGCGCATACAAGCTGTTCGAAATAAATATATTATGTAATGTAAAGAAAAAGAAGAATGAAGATAATACATATGTACTATAAATATTATTATTATGTTATATGTGTATAAGTAGATTATAAAATTTTTAAATAATTATATTAGTAAGTTACAGATAAGAAAAAATTTTGATGGCATATTTTATATTTTTTTGATTAATTTTTCATTTAAGATGCAGTGGTAGCGTGTTTATAAGTCTAGGAATCAAGTAATAGGTCGTACGAGTACCATAAAAAATTACAGATACCGTTGTCTAACTTTATAGTTCTTTCAGTTACAAGTAATAAACAGATAATCAACGATCCTGTAGTCGCTGTTTATCCTACATAGGGCGCACTATAAGTTTCCGGAACTGGCCACTTACATAAACAATATTTAAAAAGTAATTACAACATTTGAAAATGGAACTCTTTGACTGTAGAATACGATTTATTTTATCTGACTGTCACTTGTTTTTACATTGTGGCGTCATTTTAGAAATTGGTTGTCTACATCAACATGGATTTAACTCGTGAAAATTTTCGTAGTATGATTTCCTACGACTTTAAGTGTAATTTAACAGCTCCGCGGAGTTTCGTTCGGCTTCAAACTGCTTTTGGCGATGAAGCACCATGCAAGACAACTATTTATAGATGGTTTGTAGAATTCAAACGCGGTCGTGTGAATCTCAGTGACGAATTTCGTGATGGTCGCCCGTCCACTGCTGTGAACAACAAAAACATCGATGCTGTGCGCCGCATGATCAAAACAAATAGGCATGTGACATGCCATGAGATTCGGGCATCTCTAGGCATAGACACGAAACAACTAAAGTCAATACTACACAAACATTTGGGTGTGAAAAAGCTGTGCTCTCGGTGAATCCCACACAATTTGACTGAGGTTCAAAAAACGGATCGCCTTACTTGGTGCAATGCAATGCTTACCAGATTCAACGGAGTGGCGTGAAATTTGGTGTGGGACATAGTAACAGGTGACGAAACATGGATTTATAGTTACGATCCCTTAACAAAGCAGCAATCGATCGTTTAGGTCTTTCGAGATGAGCCGAAACCAACCAAAGTGGCGCGCGTGCAAAGTGCCTCTAAGCGGATGATTGTTTTTTTTTTTTTAATAAAATTGGACACGTGGCTACTGTTGCTTTAGAGAATCATTGTACCGTGAATAATGATTGGTACCCGACCATTTGTTTGCCGGAAGTTATTGACAAACTCCTAAAAATAACCGTAAACGCCGTATCATCTTGCACCACGAATTGTCGTGGCCAGTTCACACACAGCCAGACAGACAAATGAATTTTTGAAGGTGAACAACGTTGACCTTATGTGCCGTCCCGGGTACAGTCCCGACCTGGCACCTTGTGACTTTTATTTATTTCCAAAAATTAAAAACTAGTTACGCGGCCAACAATTTTCATCACCTGAAGAGGCTGTCGAAGAGTATGAAAAATATGTTTCAGAGATTGTCACGGAGGAGTGGCATAAATCTTTTCAAAATTGGTTCATTCGTATGAAAAAGTGCATTAACGCTAACGGAGAATATTTTCAGAAACAATAAATTCATTTCTGACCATTTATTGTATTAGTATAGTATTTTTTCTTATTAATTCCGGAAACTTACTGTGCGACTCACGTATTACTATCACCTATCAGTTTATGTGGCGTATGATTATGATGAATTTTTATCTATTTTAAACATCCGGTATCCAGCCGAATATTGTTCTATTATCCGGCATCTGGCCGCATAGTAAAAATAGACCGGATAGGCCGATATGCCGATAGTTACCGGATATCGTTTTATCACTAATAAATATGATCGTCAGTAACGTAAACAATAATAAATGAACATAAAATAAAGTAGTATAACTACTGCCTGTCGAAATACAACGAAGTCAAGTAAAACAAAATTATTGCGTCTAATGGTGAGCTACACGCCTTTCCATAACTGTTGCTGTGCTACTCAGAGGTTTCAAATTGCAAAGATCTGAGGGGCAATGCCACTGCACTCGTCGCCCTGAGACAAAGTTGACAAGTCCCATGTGCCTATGATTTTACCAGCACACTTCCCCTTCAAAGCCGGTACACAGTAATGCTGGCATGATAACTGCTTGGCTACAGATATAGGTAAGGTGGCAGTACTTCCCTGGAGGAACTCTTTCACGACGAGCTTTACTGCCACAATTAGTATATTATTTACATTTGTTTGAAAAGAAACTCATCGACGCTGTAGTCATAGAAATCATTATCATATAATGATGGGTATTAAAACGTTTCGTCGTTTGTAAGACTTTTCAGATTTGTGTGTAGATGTTCGTGGAATCGGAGACTTGTTAGCCGTGGAATTCAATAATCATGATGGTTTTCTGTACTTGATGAAGTTCACTGTCCTCATGCTTTCTCTACATCCTCACAACTAAAAAAGATAGTGTAAGTAAGTAAAAGGCGTTACGTTGCGACATCACGTTTCTCGTGAGATATCTACTTGGTGCGTTAAAATTATAGCATTGCGACGACGCAACTCCCGTGTGGCATAGCACAATTTGTAACTGTCCTATAGGGCTAGCACGACAAAGTGCAAA
>NW_020653854.1:16407129-16426760 GCF_003589595.1 Hyposmocoma kahamanoa
AGACGTGCCGATAAATTTAGAGGTATTGCGTGGGCCTTGACATTATCGAAAATAGCTTTCCTGAAAGCATACATACATAATGGGTAGTTTATTGACTGAGCCTGCTTTACGGAGTTTCTTTGTATTCTGCTCTGTATTGTAACTGTTATTATGACACTATTTACATTACGGGTTTCCCCTAATAAAAAATTACCATAGTATTCATATTTGTATGCCACCTAATTTTCACAAATCTAGTTCCACTAATTTGTACCAAAAACATATACTTTATCAATTGCTTAATGTTACTTAAAATACAATAATAAAATTATCAATAAACGAATGACATCCTAAGGTTGTCGGGAAAAAACTATTTATTATTAATACTAATTTTTAACCGACTTCAAAAAAGGAGGAGGTTCTCAATTCGACTGTATGTTTTTTTTGCATGTATGTTACACGATAACTCCGGATTTTCTGAACCGATTTTGATGATTCTTTTTTTGTTGGAAAGAGGGTACTTCCATAACGGTCCCATTTAATTTTGAAGAAAATCATCGGCCTCCAAGGGTGGCTATTCTTGCAAGAAGAATCATTTTTATTAATAGCGCCTACATTTTATTATAAAGAGCAATTATTTTAATGGTTTATTTTGCTATTCTCCAATTCAAGGCGTTTTTCTCTCAATATACTTTGTGTAGTAGAACCGATTTTTAATATCTCCTGTGTCAACTTCCGTATAGTCACGAACAATGGGATGAATCCGGGTTGTCGCACTTCCCGGTAACCAATTTCAATAAAACTTGGCAAATAGATGTAATTCCACGTACTTTTGAGATCGGTTTTTTAATACTTTGTACTGAGATTATATTAATTCGTCATAGCAGTAAATGCCGCGCACTAAATTTAAAGTACTTATAGTGCTTCTATTTTCTCAATGTCTCTCGGCAATTATCGGATTTCCAAATGCACACGAATATTAATTTCCATGCCCATTAATTATAATAATTTGAATTTTTTTACAACATACTTAATAGTTCTTTTGTTTTGATTTCCGTGTAACTATATAGAGCTGTAAAACTATTTCCCTATTCTAAATTACATTTACTACATGTCTTTATGCATGTTAACAAAAATATAAAGTAAAGGAGAAGAAAAGTTACTTATTTATCTTTTTTACCATATTCTTTACTGTTCCGATTGAAACACCACAAGCTACAGAAACACGCTTTTGGACTTTTTGAAAATAATCATTGTTGGCTTCTTGTAAAAAATACAAGTACACGCTGGAAATTATCTATCGTCCCTGTGACTTTAGCAGCTTTCCTCACAATGGATAATTAAAGAAAATGTATAGCAACTCTATATAAGTATATATAGAGATCGAAGGAATTTTTTCCGAGTGTTTTTTCTGAGTGTTCGATCTTTGTATTAATAATTATAACAAACTAGTGGAGTAATTTCACAAAAAATAATTGAATATCAATGCAATACAAATTTAATTAATACAGTGAATAGCGACATCTCTCGCCAGGACTGGTAGCTGTAAAGGTACCAACTGGGTGATAAATCTGCAATAGATTTCTCATAGATGGCGCTACGACTAAAAAGTCGTTGAAAGACCAAGTACAAAGACACGACGCAAGCACATAGAAAAATTCGTGAGGTCCGTCGGTTCGTTCCGTGGCTTAGTTGGTATAGCGTCTGGCACGGTATGCAAGAAGACGTCGGTTCGAATCCGACCGGATCGAAGGAATTTTTTCCGATTGTTTTTTTTTAGTCATATAATAAGCACAAGGCCCCTGGGTCAAAGTAAATGGAAAGTATTGTGCAACTAATAGGTAGCGACTTTGCCAGGGGATTTACGTCAATTCCCCAACTATGGTTAAATATCCTTGGTAAACGCTCAATATTAACTGTCTGCCTAGCTCATTCCCAATAGGTATAGACTGTCACGTCTGTCCACAGAACTACAATACTCATACTCTTTGACAAAATTCAACACTAAAACAAAACATTATCACTATTGATAGTGTTTTTTTTGGAACTATTTAGAACATTTAGTTGCTGTGAATGTTCTTGTCTATAGATGCAAGTCGTTGATCTCTATAGTGTAAGATAGACAAAGACGTACGTAATAAATCTGTATAAACAAGTTTCCCGACTACTATACATTCAGTCGTTTACTATTTGATGACTTTACTCATTGCCTACAACGTTCGTATCTGCACTTATAATCTATGATCGGAGTTCAAGCGTCTTTATAGAACTCCCTACAGAAAAAAAAATGCTATCTGTATCTTCGATTAGCAACTTTTATAAAATTTGTTAAAATGAACAGAAATTTAAATACTAATACCAATAATGTAAATATTTTTGATAACTTACGTGTGATATGTGATCCATTGTGTTTTATTTACTTTAACATGGTACTTAGTGTATTTTCTGAATACACACAAACGCATTTTTCTTGAAATTTGAATAACATGACGCATTTTTACAAATGTCCATTTCATCTCTGTTCTAAGCAGACTGATTGCGAGAATAGTTAATAATTATTAAAATATTAATAAAACCGGTCATTTTCGGATCTTCACACGAGTTACGTGGACACTAGCCACATAATTATCTGCCTTTTTTTAACTGACTTCAATTCGACTGATTTTTTTTTGTATGTATGTAACTTACGCATATGTGAACCAATTTTGATAATTCTTTTTTTGTTTGAAAGAGGATGTATACCTCAGTATTAGTCCCATTTAAATTTGAAGAAAATATTTCACATTCAAGTGTGAAAAACTAGGGGATGAATCCGGTCTTCTTCTTATTACATGATGGTATTTATTAATTAGACTGAATACCTTCGTTCTCTTACTCTTGTGGTTCCCTCAATCACTATGATTGTGACTGTTAGGTAATAAATAGCAGTGTACCACTGCCGTCCATCCACCACTCTATCGAGGTCTATCGTTGAACACGGTACCTCCATATTATGACAATATTCCCTAGTTATTCCTCATTACCAGCGTATGCTCTGATGCCGGATGTTCCCAACTTATTAATGATATTTACATATATTTATGACTTTTATTTAAATATATACGTGTGTCGTAAATGTGTAGTGTGGCTTAAAAGGAAGGATATACACGTACCATTTCCTCGGGACTCAGTCGACGCCGATACAGGAACGACTGAAAATCAGCGTCTGTTTCGACCGAGATAGACATATTGCTGAGTCGTATCCTTTTCCTCGCTTGAGCCACAACGCACACTTACTAAATTAAATTAATAAGTCACTTGTTGTTTTCTTTTTAGTTGTAATTTTAGATATAAGTGTGTGTAGTGTTTCAATTCAGTGAATAAACTTCTTTCTTTCTTTCTTTCTTTCTTTCATTAAATTCTTGTCAACCGTACAGTCTTAATAAATAATAATACCAGTGTTTGTAGCCACCTCGCAATTGAAATGTTATTCAAAGAAAAAAAAATGCCCGTAATGCACCTTGGTGGATATAGATGAGCTACGGATAAAATGGTAGCTATTTTTTTCAAGCTTTCCAGCTAATATATAGACAAAGTTGCCCATGGACCACCCAAGTAAACCAGTCAGGTGATCCAGAGGCACAAAAAGAAAAAAGAAATATTTATTTGGGTGGACAACACCCAAACAGGTACCTATCACGAGCCACTTTCCAACATTTCTCTGAGTACCGCGAATATGTAAATATTCAGGTAGGCACGTCTATATATTCAGAATACGATTCCAATTAAGATGTCACGTTACCCTCAATCTTGAAATGCCAATTATAGTATTATTTATGCTCACGTTACGCTCTAAGCTATCAATGGACACATCATACAAAGACTTCTTTCTTATTTGTGTCAAAGACAAGACTATCTACAAACGACGAAAGCTTTTGTCTTACCTTTGACATGTGTCATTTCACCAGGCCTATTATCTTCGAGTCAGAGTCAGTATCAAAAATGTCCAAATAATCAGGTATATAAATAAAGATTCAGACCTATGTACGTTCCATTGACGGCACGGATTTCTTTTAAACAGAAGGTTTAGGCCTTCATCAATGTGGATTGTGGCCTTCACATGTTTCCGGAGATTTATGTGAACCTTCAGTGGCTTGCAGTTTCGTGTTTTTCTTAGCCGTTAAAGGAAGTGGAAACTAGAAAACAAAACGGTCGCTGTATAAACCTCGCCATTGGGAATGAAACCCAGGACCTCCCACATAGTAAACAGATGCTCTCCTAACTAGTTAATTACTACTTTAAGAAATCTTAATTGCCGCACAAAAAATTAGTAAACCGCGTTAGCAACTACCTAAACACTCAAGTCTCTCTACCGAAATATCTCCCCCATAAATTAGACTTCATGCTCTTGAGTCGAGGCAGTTTAATTATTCGAGGCTAGCTGAATTACCTCCAAAGAATCTACTACAAAACCGTATAGAATTCTATCAGGTACGACGAATCTATTTTCGACTCTTAACTACTTTAGTAGGTGACGCGAGTTCTACATTTCATTAAAAGCCATCCAGTTTTGTCGACGATTGACCTTCACTCCGTCAAAGAACGAAAATATTTTGGAAATTTCTAGTCTGTAAGTGGATAGGTTCTTTATTTAGTTTCTAAGGGGCACTACCCAGATCCAACACAGACCAAAATCAATTTAGAAAAGGTACCTATTAGTTCCAACTAGCGTCCATAGAACTTACCATTAGGCCACCGAAGTGTTAAAAAATTGAGTTACATGCTTGTTTTTTAACAAGGTTGAGAAACGGTATAAATACCAGCTTCTAAATAAATATATCGCACATTTATTTCGGTCTATTAGGATTCTACGACGCCACAAAAAGCAGACTATTGCGTCGTGAGTGTATTCTTGTTGGTCATTAATTACGCCTAAACAAATCTATCCGTACTAGTAAAGTAAGCAAACATCATCATAAACAGTGTATCAAAAAGGTTAGCTTATACATCAGCTCGATGATAATGATAACAAAACTAAAGCAAAAAAAAATCGAATACTCTCAATATTTTTTTGTTCCTTATACAAATGAGCACGATGAACCCCGTATTCTATCACCAGCTAAAGTATAGACCTTAAAATATCACACTTTTATTTTTTTAAAGACAATTCGTATATCAAAATATCACAAAAAGATATAATTTTTGTTCCCGTATTCTACGAACATTTTTACAGAACTTTTTTTGAGGCTTTTACAACGCCTAATTAAACATTATGACGTCGTGTTAGGGTTGGTATTTGCATATTTTATCTTCGTTACAAGGGGCCTACCGTGTATTTGTACTTTTATATCCTTAAAGTGTGACATTTCACTGGTTTAAGACGAACATTATTAACTTATTTTCATTGTACTTTTATTTCACAAACTTTCGAAGCGTCTGTAAGTAATCCTACTAGTGACTTTTTTTTGCTAAAAATTGCTTATTTCATTTCAGATAAGGTAGTAAAATTAAACAAAAAGCGAACGTAAATTTTAAATATGTATATGAACATTATTATCGCAGCCGATAACGGACATCTTATTTAATTAAATGAATTTCTATCAAAAATGTAACAAAATTCTATCATTATAAATTTTATAACCATGAAGAGTAATAAAAAAATACGAGAGACGTGTTAGAGTGGCTTGAACTGCTTTGAGTTTTCCAACCAGAGAGGGACGCGTTATTATATTTTTGTATTTCCCAGTATATTTACTACCACAAAAAAATGACACGCAAACACGAAGGCTTACATTACAAGGTATCTCATTAAGTCAACGGTCACATTTAGATGAAAGTCGGGTTGTATTCAAGAACATCTTGATACATACACTTGTTATTTCCGTTAAAGAATACTTTTGGTCGCATGAGTAAATATTATAATTAAGAAACTTTCTTCATTCAGGTCTTTCATCTGTGAACCATGAAAATAAGTCACCATCTGAGGAGAAAGGAAGCGCTAGTAAAATTACAGGCACATGGAACTTGTCAACTTATGCCTCAGGGTGACGTGCGCAGTGGACTTCCACAGCCCCTCAGATCTTCGCGATTTAAAATTCTGAGTAGCACTGGAACTGCGCGAATATGAACTAGCATGTAGCTTACCTTCCCTCTGACGCACGACTTGTTCTTCAATAATACAAAAAAAATAGCCAATAGAAAAAATAGAGACAGCCTGTGCGTTTACAACTTTGTCATAGAAACATCGATGGTCTGCCCACGCCGCGTCTTCCGGTACGCGATCGTCATCCGAAAACTCTTCGGCCCCATCGGCCATTTGTTCTGCGAGTAACGTGCGCTGCCCATTGTCACTTAACTTTTGCAATTCTTAGGGCTATGTCGGTTACTGTGATTTGCCTTGCGAATATCGTCATTACTGATTCGATCTCGCAACGAAAGTCCGAGCATAACCCTTTCCATTGCCTTTTGAGGGACCTTGAGCCTTCTTATGAAGCCCATAGTGAGCTACCACGTCTCAGTGCGGTAAGCTATCACTGGCAACACACACTGGTCAAAGACTTTTGTATTGAGACACGGTGGTATTTTGGAGAAGATATGGCGTAATTTCCCGAATGCTGCCCAGCTGAGTCGGATTCGACGATAGAACTCTTTCTCGAAGTTGGACCTACCTAATTGGATAATTTGTCCTAGGTATACATAGTCGTCAACAACTTCGAGTATAGAGTTTCCGATCTTCATGGGAGTTGGCCGTACATGGTTATTCGACATAATCTTCGTCTTGTCCATGTTCATTTTAAGACCGACTCTTTCGGAGGCTAACTGAGGTCATCGAACATTGTACTGAGATCTTTCATGGTCTCAGCTATGACTACTATATTATCGGCAAACCGAAGGAGCGTGATGTACTCGCCATTAATGTTGATGCCCAGCCCTTCCCAGTCCAGAACCCTGAAAACGTCTTCTAGTGCAGCGGTAAATAGTTTAGGTGAGATAACATCTCCCTGTCTTACTCCCAGCTGCAACAGGATAGGTTTTGAGCTCTGGTCCCATTATACCATGGCAATATGATGGCAATACTCCTTCTATGGCAGCACGATATAGAATCGTAAAATATAATAGTGCGAATACTCATAGCCCCGCATTAAGAAAACCGTGTTTCGCGAGTGCTATGGACACACACATGGACAAACACAAATCACACCAACACTCACGAAAAATATAAACGTAGGTCGTACAAATATTTCTTCCGGCCCGGGAATCGAACGATCGAAGGACGAATCGAGACCACGTATACACAATACAAACTAACCAATGTGTAATTATGCGGTGCGTATTGGTGCTCGTGACTAAAGAAATTGTATTAAAGAGACGATAATTTATGAAAATAACTATAATAATCAATTAACATGTAATACATATTAATAATAAAAAATTACAAATCCAGAAACTGAAACAAATACGTATTAATAAGACTATTAGGCGCTTCGTTATGAATCTTTTGAAATCCCTAAATTTCGCTAATAAAAAATAAGTTGTTTCAAATATTTTTTTAAAAGTAATCTATGATTTAAGAAACCAAACGAAGGTGGAATACTATTTCAACAACTTGAAGCCCGTCAGCGAAGTAGTAAAACTTGTTTTGGAATATATAATAGAGTCATATCGTATATATATCATCGTCAATTCCAAATTAAATATCATTGACATGTTAAATATAAACATTTTTGTGTGTCCCGCATTGTAATTTTATCGCCACCATCAGTGCTGAGCGGCTAGCACGGTATCACCAGGTAAGTAATCACTATTGTTATTAAATTTTCTGTGAATCTACTCCACTAGTTTGTTGTAATTATTAATATAAAGGTCGAACACTTAGAAAAAATTCCTTCGATCCGGCCGGATTCGAACCGACGTCTTCTAGTAAACCGTGGCAGACGCTATGCCAACTAAGCCACGGAATGAACCAGCAGACATCACGAATTTTTTATGCGCTTGTTTGTTGGATCTTTGTGTTTGGTTTTCAACGACTTTTTAACCGTAGCGTAATCTATGAGAAACCTATGAAAGTATTTCATCACTCAGTTAGGTAGAGCTCCTTGTGAAAGAGTACGTACTAACCGGGTAGCACTGCCACCTTACCTGATTCTGCCGTCAAACAGTAATGTGAGATTTAAAGCTCCGATTGACATTGCAACTGCTATGGATAGGCGTGTCGCTTACCATCAGGCGCGCCACTTGATCGTCCTTGGTATCCTAAAAAAAAGAAAGCTGCATTTCGGTGACTTTAACCCGCTAACAGAGACCGCACGGAACTATAAAGCGCACTCCGGTTTCTGAAACTTCACATTACCAAACAACGTACTCGCGAAATGTAGCTGTCTTCGTGAATTAGCATTATTCAAGTACGGTGATATGTATGCGAGGCGGGTTTACAAGGCAAAACCGAAAGCAAGCATCTTGTGTGCGTCAAACTTACAGTTCTAACAAAGGAGGATCGCAAGTAATATTTGTTGATAAAGCCGAGTACGTACCAATGATTTTTTTTATTTCTTTTTTTTTTTATTATTGACCGAACATGAATAAGCTGTCACATGTGAAACAATTCAGTTTAATAGAATGGTCCTATACTATTTTATATTGTCTATGTGTGTGTCTATGGCACCCGTGATACAAGGTTTCCTTTGCAGGGCTATGAGGATGTGTGATAAAAAAAGATACGTTTTAAAGAAAAAATAGAACAAATTTTATACGTAACATTCTAAACATAATAATATAACATTACAGTGAAATAAAATCTGTATGGATCTAGAAAAATATTGAAAGATTTTTTTCAATGCAAAACCTAATTTTTTGACAGGATCTGGCATGCAAGCCTTAAACAAGTTTCCTTCTTAAGGTCTTCCCACTGACCTTTGTAATTAAATCTCGGATTTTTTGAGAGAACTTTCTATTCGAGTGATCTTAGAAGACTAGAAGGCTCTTCGGAACATCGGGTGATGGATGCAGGAGTCCTTCAGGGTTCCGTATTGTCCGCAATGCTCTTTCTGCTGTTATATGTTAATTCCAGGTACCTTCGGATATGCTGATGACAGCACAGTTGTAGACAAGTACTTGACCAATGAAAGGGTGGAGAAGAAATTCAGTTTTGTCGGTCCTTTTTCCCTGACCGCGACATGATAGCCGACCGTTTCCAGCTACTTAGAATGGACCTGTTGTCCGACTTGAACTTCGGCAGTTACATAGAATCCATGGCCAAAAATGCAACCAGGAAGCTTGGCATACTTTCCAGGCTAAGGCGTTATTTCACATAGGAACAGTTGTTTCAACTGTATCGAGCACAAATCCGGTCATGGATATAGTACTGCTGCTACCTATGGTTCTGCTAAATACCAACTGGTCACCGGGGGAATTGCATGATATAATTCCGCATTCCCCTTTTCATCATCGGGGGACCAGACGTAGGCTGGGGTTCCACCCCTATGTTCTGGATATTCCAAGGATTCGCTAATCCTCTAACCTCGTACCGATCCAAAAGTGTAGTAAAGAACACGTATCGTAAGGAAGCCAAAGAAAAAGCTGTGCAGAGTACAGAATGGCGTTAACTACACCGACAAGAACCGACCCCTTAAGTATTAGAGAAACAGACCTTAACCAAGTAGAATATAATATATTATATTCGACTGACATGTGAGAGAAAAGTAAGCCTTTTTCGTAACTGGTTATGAAGAACAAATCTGTATCCATTTTCGTAACTGAAGATATGAATATGTATTTAATATTCCTTTTAAATAATTGGTATTGCTACGTAAAAATTCTCTTTCATAGCTAGTTATGAAAAACAGTAACGTATGTGGACCAAAGGGTTTTACAGCAGTACATCCAGTGATTAGATACGTGCAAAGCTATTTTTATTCCACATAGCTATTAAATAATGAAGCAAAAAATGTTAGCAAATGTTTAATTAATATATATTTGCGCTGAATTACCAAAAAAATTCAAGCTTATCATGCTTGTCTCCCACTGAGAATAACTTGAGGTCATGAATCTGGTAATTAGTAAAGTCGCGCTGTATTCCTCATAAACCCACTTTGTCTCCTCCATACATATCATTCTCTTCTTTATAAGCCTGGTATATTTTTTACCGATCATTTTACGGACATCCCCAATAGGAATAAAAATATAGCATGAATCAAATGCCTATTAAAATTGTTTTGAAATTTAAGAAGTAATAGTTATATACTAATATCAATTACAGAGCTGTCAATTAGAGCGGCGTCAAATTAAACAATGAGGGTGTAATTTGAAGGCGCCCATCATTTTATAAGAGAATGCAGTGGCGCCACTGTCGTGATACGCGCGCGCCACTTTTGCAGACACAATTAAGAATTAAAAATTACTACAGTACCCGGATAAATATTGCACATCGACATTTGGAAAGAGACAATCGGATAATTTCGGCTTCGTAGAGCGTTATCTCTGTCGCACGAAATACAAACAGTCCGGTATCTATTAGGAGCTGTTAAAACAATTTTAATTTGTTCTTTTAATAATTTTTTTTATTCTTTGTATAAAATACACCAATTTTTCTATAAGTGATGGCTTTAGGTTCGGGTAAAATAAAAAAAAAATATGTTCACATTATGTTTACGTATTTAATTACTTTGGAAAATTACAGCTGTAGTGTACATAATAAACACCATTGTACCTATTGTTAAAGTGAGACATTGTAATAAAAATAATAATAATTCTAATTCTCAATTACTTCCATTTCACTATCTGTGCTCTCAAAGAGGTCAATATCACTGTCACTATCAGCCGTATTTATCACTAGTCTATCAGTGTAATTGTCTAAACCGTGTTGAATGCTTCTATATTCATTCTCACATTTGATTGTGTGATCGCAAACCTTTTTCCACTCTTCAGCCCCGATCATGTTTACTTTTTCAGTCAATAACGTTTTTACTGTAGTTAAATTCATACCCACATTTCTAGAGGCTACATAGCCTTTTAGTTGAGACCATATATTTTCAATTGGATTAAAATCCGGATGATACGGTGGCAATCGCAACACAGTGTGCCCATGTTCGGCAAGTACTTTGTCCACGGAAAACTTTGTATACCTCTCCTTGTGCTGACATATAATAGCGTAAATCTGGGTTTTTGTTAATTTTGGATCAACTGGAATTTCGTGTCTGTTTAACCAGTTGATCATTTCCTGTTTAATGGTGTTTGAGTTGGGGGGGTCTTTCAACATATTTATTGTGATAGGGTGCGTTGTCGATAACTAGAACGGAATCACTGGGTATATTTGGGATTAATTGATTAACCAGCCATTTCTCGTAGTTATCGTTATTCATTTCATTGTGATAGTCACCTGTAGTATCCGTGGATTTATACGTTAAAAAGGCACCGGGTACAAAGTCTTTTTCATTTCCCGCATGAACTATTATCAAACGTTGACCTTTTGAAATTGGCTTTTTTACTCCTTTTTTCATATCATCACTCCAAGATTTCCCTTTAGTGTGGGATGTATGTAAGACTCATCCATGTAGACGATATTTTTTCCTGTTTCGCGAAATTTGCGTATTTTATCGAGGTATTCCATTCGTTTGAGACTTACATCGTGCTTTTCCATTAAAACTTTTCGATTATCTTCCATTTTAGTGAACCGAAATCCCATCTCGTGAAGTATTTTTCTCAACGTCTTTTCAGACCCATTGTAATTAATAGCTTCAGATAATTTAGCTTTTAATGATTTTATTGTTGGCAGTTCATTAAGTCGTAAGTGAAAATCGTACACCATTCTTCGAACAACATCATAATCAAAATCGTCCATATCCAAACGAAATTGCTTTTTTGGTCTCCCTTTTTTTGGAGTGCTAAACTTAATTTCAGTAGAATGTGTTTCAGTACTGACTTCGTTTAATATATTGTTCAAAGTTCTTCTTGAAATTCCAGTGGCATTTGCAACTCGCGCTTGAACCTTCTTAAAATAACAACTTACATTTTCATCTTCATTTTTTTAAAATCTGTCAGCTTCGGTTACAAAATATTTATAAACATTGTAGATAATTTGGCGTGACTGACCTCATAAAGGTTTCCCTCTTTTTCCTAAAGATGCCATAGTACAACTTTAAATTATTTAAATTTGGGGGTGTTAACAACTCTATATGTATATATATATTTTTAAACTGGACGCGACCGCACTCTATCGCACTTAAACAACGACTGACAAAACGTCCCAAGCAGCACACCCATATCTAAATATATACTATAAGACATCTAATAGAATTTAATTCGATTGAATATTTTAAGAGTTCAAATTCCCTCAAGATATCTCAAAGAAGGTTTCTAGATAATTTAAAGTAAAGGTGGGCACAACTTTATTAGTAGATCACAAGAGTGCTTTGAGAAACTATCTGTAGGTAGTGTTAAGAGTCATTCTTATCTTTTTTCTGAAGTAACCCTTCTAGAATGTTACAAGACCATTTGTAGAATGTAGACAGTTTTTATTTAGTCTTGTAGATAGTTTTTAGATAATTTATAGTCTATGATAGTTTTCTTAGTAATGCTATTTTAAAACCAAAATACTAAAGCGTTACAAACATAGGACGCAATTCTCTTAATACTAATAGACTTCATGTTTAATGGCTTACAAAATATAAACTATATAAATTGCAACATGGCGAAATTAGATATAATATTTCTAACTTTTTCGCGCAATGTTTAATCGGTTGGAAAGCGCAAATTGACGTGCGACTTTAAATACATTGTGAAAAGTGATGTAAAACCTGTCATAAAAGTAATGCGCTCGCTAAATTTTAAATATTTAAGTATAAAATACAAACTTAATAAAAATACAGTTATCGATTTTCGGTTTTAAATATTTATAGAAAGCTTAAATATACAAAATAACTCACAAAACAAACCATTTCCAAGAAGTTCTAGGCTTTTTCAACTTAGATTTACTTTTTAAAAAGAAAAGAAATTTTTCTCGGCTACTTCATAGTCATTCTTTGAAAATAAAAATGGCGATAAGAATTTAAAGCTTTTTTCAAAACACAGTTGGGAACATCTTGTCTATAGCTTTATCTATAGAAAAACTTTAGAATACGAAAAGATTATTGTTACTTGCTTTAGTAATATAAGGAATATTTTAATGACATACCTAACTTATGATGGAAGAAATAAAATTTTCATTACAACATTGAGGTTATTTTATCACGCCAACCACATTTCACACAATGATTTCACTGTATTCTATTAATAAACTGCACAATACACATACACAACATTGAAGTACAGTAGTTTACGCGCTCATTTCAATTGTTTTTATCATTTCACAACACGGAATTACTTCACAATGTTTATTTATTTGTCAACAAACAAATGCCGGCCATGACCGGCCCGAGCGCGAATTACGTATCCAGCGTTGCCAATTTGTAGGGAATTCCCCTTTTTAGTGAAAGTACTTGAACACAGGTATAATGGAGTAGCCTTTATTATTTATAAATAAATTTTATATGTAAATGTTGAATTTTATACAATGCCATTAATTACGAGTTAGGGTGTCTGATGTTTTTTTTCTTGAGTTTCGAGAATACTCGCACCCGATTTCTCGAGTTATTCGAGATTTTTTTTTAAAACCGTAAAAAATCAGCTCAATCAACTATAAAATTAAATGTGAACTTTTCGAAAGTTGTTTTGGCCTGGGTGTTCTGAGTTGTGCCCCGAAATAAATTTCATCGTTCTTGGTCCCAGGTTCGATTCCCGGTAGAACCAATTTGGGAAATGAACTTTTGTAAATTAGTTCTGCTCTGGGATTCTGTTGTTCTGATACTCATGGGGAGTATGTACAGAGAATTCCCTCGTTTCAGACCAGGTGATTGTCTTACAATAGAATACCAACACCAGAACCATTTAGAAAAGTTAATTTGTTAAATTGATCCTACCGGTATCGAACCCGGGAACTTCTCATCCAGTGCCCACAGTGCAAACCGTTAGGCTATCAAGGTTGTACTATTTGTATTATTATGCATTGTTTGCATGTGAAAGCTACAAATTGCTTAAACTTTAAAAAAAATCCTATTTAATTTGCAGTGTCAGTCTGCTTCAATTACCTTCTTTGTTTCTTAAGTTGGTATATTTTGTCATTCATCCAACTTTTGATTTTTTTAATGCATTTTGGCGGTGTAAGATGTTCTCTGTTAATACTTGTCACTTTCTCCTTAAGTTCAAGCTATGTTTACTGGATAAATTCCTGCATTCTCTCCTTTCTATGCACAGTTCACTCATTGATGTAATCACATACCAAAGCTTTAATATAAGTTTAATAAAATTTAATATAATGCCTAGGCACCAAAAACCAGATCTTACTAGCAATGTTGGCAAAGCTGTTTTTAATTATTAATACAAAAATCGAACACTCAGAAAAAACACTCAGAAAAAATTCAGAAGGAATCACAGAAAAATTAGGAAATTAGGAAATTAGGAATTTTAGAAGGAATTTTTTCTGTGTGTTTTTTCTGAGTGTTCGATCTTTGTATTAATAATTATAACAAACTAGTGGAGTAATTTCACAAAAAATCATTGAATATCAATTCAATAAATAAATAAATAAATAACGCACACACTCAACATAGCCCCACACTAGGGAAACTGACAATAACCATTAATTTGTCTGGTGTTAGTTGGGATATCAAAAAACAACTTTCAATTACTTGTTTAGCACGGTCATGTCAGTTGATTGAAGCAATAAAAAAAAATTAAGTATGTTCTTACATGTTTTGCGTTGTTACTAAGATATATTTATGTTACATAAATAAAGTTAAAAAAAGTCAGCATTATTACGTCAGTTGAGATACGGAAAACCAAATTGAAAATGAATTTATGTTCATTTTCAGCGGGACAATTGTAAGTTGATTGAAACAATAAATTTCGAGTCATTTCACCAATTCGCATGAGTGAATTCTGAGAGAAATATTGACATACTACCTACGGAAAAAAAACATTAAAAATATACTAACTTCAATGTACAGCAGCACTTGACCAGCACATTTTTTCTTAGATTTGGCTTTTAGTGCTTGTTCAACCCGTTTTTGCACGTTATCTCCTTGGTATGGTTGCTCGTCTTCTAGTATAAATTTGCTATCACCATTCGCTCCAACTTACGAAATCGGCATTTTGCGCGAAATTTTCGTTACAATTTATTTATTTATTCAGGCACATAGCAATACACTATACATTAAATTTGAACATATTCGCTTAAAACTAAGTGCATCTATAGTTAAGGAACATCACAAACAAAAAAATAATTTGTTGTTTTTTGAAACTATCGAGCATATAGTTAATCCTTCTATGATGTGATATACAGTAATTGATTTAAAGTTACAAATAAAATTAAATTTCAAAATTAAAATTAGAATTAAAAATAAAAATTCAAAAATATAAATACAAATTTACAATAAAAAAATAATTGAAACATCATTTATGTATTTAAAATATCACACAACCTTCTCTTGTAATTGTTTAACCAAAGACCAATGTCCAAATCATGTAATTTGGAAAGCGAGTTATACGTCCTGCAGAGCCTCGGCAAAAGAGCGAAATAACCGAGGTTCGTTTTTGAACCTACTACGGCAAAAAAGTTATAAGCGCTTTTCCTGGGTAACCTGCAAGGCGTATTGAATTGTAACATATTCAATAACTCAGGGCAGTCTAATGAACCGTTAACAATTTTGTGCAGGAAGATTAAATCAAGTCTCTTTCTACGGTTGATCAGAGAAGTCAACTTGTAATGCTCGAGTCTATGTGAGTACCCCGGATGTCTCTCCGCTTCTAAATCGCCAAATGCCAAGTGATATAAAAAGCGCTTTTGAACACTTTCCAAACGTTTAATGTACACCTCGTAATGTGGAGTTCAAATGACACTGTTGAATTCCAGTCCAGGTAATACTAATGCTTGAAAGAGTTTTATTTTCGATGAAGACTTCTTGAACTCCTTAGCATTGCGCAGTACGAAACCCATCATCCTAAAACCCTTATTTACAGTTTTTTTGATATGTGAGTCAAACCGCAAATTACTATCTACTAAAACCCCCAAGTCCCGAATCTCGTCCACCGTCTCTAAATCTTGTCCACCCATATTGTGTTTATGTAAGTTATCGAACTTGTTGCGTGAAAATCGTATGTGATGACATTTAGCAACATTTAATATCATTTTATTGGACGTACACCACAAATTATTGATATCTTCTTGTAGTAGTTCCAAATCCCTGGCACACTTAATTTGTTTTAATATTTTTAAGTCATCAGCGAAAAAATATACACTCGAGTTTTTAAAACAATGAATCACGTCATTAATAAATATATTGAAAAATAGGGGACCCAAGTGAGATTCTTGGGGAACCCCAGGCAGAGCTACAAGAGAATTTGAACTAAAACCGTTTACTACTACCTTAGAAGGCCGATAAGATAAGTACGACTTAACCCATTTAAGCAATGACCCATCAATGCCTGAAAGCGACAATTTGTTTAAAAGGATTTGATGATCTACTTTGTCGAACGCTTTACTGGAATCAGTGTATATGGCGTCCACCGGGATTCGCTCGTCTACTAATTTAGATACACTTGATATGAACAACGCTAAGTTTGTAGAAGTTGATCTATATTTAACGAAACCATGCTGATGCGTAGTAATAAAATGCTTCAAGTCCCAGACTAGATGCTTAGTGACTAATTTCTCTAGAACCTTATCAAATATTGCAAGAACAGAGACCGGTCGATAATTTGAAACAATATGACGGGCTCCTGATTTATATAATGGGATTATTAAGGCCGCTTTCCATAGGTCAGGAAAAACTCCGTCATCAAGCGATCTATTAAAAATTTGTTGCAAAGGAGAAGATAGAACTTCAGCATATGTCTTAATAAAAATAGGCGGAATCCCATCACTACCAGCCCTCTTCCCAACATCCAAGGGTATCAAAACATTATGCACTTCTTGGCTTGAAAACGACAACCTACAAAGAGTAGAAGTGGATGAGGAGCCCGGAGGCAATAACAACGGCGAGTATTGTCCATGGGTGTTGTATACCTTACCAAAGTTTTCGGAAAATAATTCGCAAATAGCTGGACCACTTGAAGCCATTTTCCCATCGAATTCCATTTCTTGTGGATATATTCAATATTTGTTCTGGAGCCTGTTATATTTACTAAATTATTTTAAAAGACACAGAGTGGGGTGAATTCTGTTTGATATGTGAAGCAGTAAAGACGAATCGCTGCTTTTCAAGAATAGTGGCTTTACTATAAATAGTTAACTTTTTAATTTATAACACAGCTGTATTTTAAACGTTTAAGTTTTGTTGTGAATAAGACACCGAGATTTCTAATGGTAAACCATAAAGCCGGTAGAGGATTTTGGTACCAGAGATGCCTCAGTTGTTTTAACCACCTTCCTGATGAATCAGTTGTTATTGAGATAGGCCGCTATTCTAGAAATTCGTCGATATAATGTTGTAAATTATTAATTAACTCAGAGTGGACCAAACATAAGCACTGGCTCGACTGGTTGGTGATTACGTAATAATGTGAGTCCGATATCAACGCGCCTATCTGGAGACAAGGATGATTAACGCTCTATCGAACTCCTGGGAACAGAACGGTCAGCTAGTTCCAAATACATTTTCACATCAGCCGTAGTCGTAACTGGAGATTGTGTTCATATTTATTGTATGTGACGTTAGTTGACCGTGTGACGGCTGAATTCCGGTTCCGTCTTTTCATGGTATGCCATAAATCATCCGAACTATGTTCTGTTTTTATATACATATGTACATTATTCCGTATTGGGGTGCAAAAGTGATTCTTAGAAGGATATAGAATGAAAGTATTTTGTTTTTCCATGACGAATTAAGTTATATACAGATATTGAGGACAACACGTTTCGGGGGGCACCAAGTTCACACCTCAACCTCAACTTAGGGATAGTGCACCAATGTTTTATCTTCTCGCAAAATGGTAAATAAATTATTATCAGCATCATTGATCCATATCCGTACGCCGGTGCCAAAAAAAAGTATTTCCTAAAAATATTTCGCAACTTCGCATATAACTCAATTCTCACGTGTAGAGTTGCCAGATGACCGAGAAATTTGAGAAAGGCCCAAGAATTTTGGGTTATTCCAAAGATAACTGGTTACCGCCCCGCACTTCTTTGTCTTTGCGATTTGTCATTGTGAAAATTTTCGGAGCTCGTTTCACTCGCCCATTATTATGGCACATCTATTTTCCGTCCATCGTAGGCCGTTCATAGTTGAAAAAGTTTGGGGGCGCTTCGTCGCCCGTAATACCTTTGTCTTCCATCGGCTCCCGGTGTGGCCATGTTTATGCAGTAATTATTATGCATATATATATAAATATTAAGCGTAACACCTTTAAACAGTTTGTTATAATTTTGAATAAAAAAAAAAAGATCGAACACAAAGAAAAGTGGAATCCTGTCGGATCGAACGGATCCGGCAGGATTCGATAAAGCGGCCTCGCCATACCGTGGCTGACGCTCTCCCAAAAGACCTACGGAACGGACCAGCAATTCGTAAGGTCTAATTTCTCTATGTCTTTGTTACAGATCTTTGTTTTTATTAACGCCAAGTAAAGAAAAACTCATAGATTTCTCACAGATTGTACTACAGCAAAAAAGTCGTTAACGGAATGTTTTTGTTTGTTCGATCTTTGTATTAATTATATTCAAACTAGTGGTAAGTATAATGTCACAAAAAAAATTTAATGAAATTGGAATTTTTTTGTGAAATAATATAATTAAAAAAATTTTTTATGAAATTTTAAAAAATTAAAGAAAAGAATTTAGTGAAATTCTATTATTTTTAACTGACTTCAAAAAAAGGAGGAGGTTATCGATTGATTGTATGTATGTCATGTATGTTTTCAGATATCTCCGTCAATTGTGGACCGACCCGATACACTCTCGTGGTGGTCCCATTGTCACCAAGTCAGAATCTGATGTGGGGATCCCATGAAAATCAAAGGAAACCCTCAAATTTTATGGGCATGTCTGTTCTCACCGATTTCACCGTCAATTGTGCTTGTGATTTTGAAAGTTCTTCTTTTTTTGAAAAAGTATACTCTCGAGGTGGTCTCTGAGCTGAGCTGTCCTGGCTGAGTCTGAGCTGATCCGGGTTCGTTTGGACTATTACAAATTACTAATTATTGTCCGTATATAAAAGTGGACTTTTCACTTGACACAATACATGTAATCAACAAATCACAACAGTCACGATGGCAACCAGAAAAGAAAATATAAAATATACAAAGTCCCATTGTCACCAAGAAGTCAGAATCTGATGAGGGGATCCCAAGGAAATCGAGAAAAGCCGATAAACAAACTTTTGAGGTCGGTTTTTTTTTTTCAATGTGAATGTTACAATTATTATAGTATAACATCGCAATATTCTATATATTATATATATATATATATACTAGATGCCGCGCGATGCGCCGGGCCGCTAAAGCGGCCCGCGAGGGCTTTCTTTGGGGCTCGTGTGACAGGTTGGGAATTAGACTTCACATTTCAGTAGAGAATCCTCTTTGGTTGAGTTTGGATGAGAGGAAGCAGGGTTGTCGACTGCTCCAGTTAAGTTACATGTAGGGGT
>NW_020653854.1:16426770-16439567 GCF_003589595.1 Hyposmocoma kahamanoa
GTCAGTATCTAGATCAGTCAGTGGTAATCGAGCTATATATAGTATAATAATAATATACATATATATATATAATATCAAATGATAAAAGATATTAACAGCATGCGACAATTTGCAATGCGTATTAAATGAGAAGAAAAGCGCTATACACTGAGAACACAATTAATGACGCAGCCTTTTCTAACAAAACTTGATGGAAATCCGCCCTAAATATCCTCCTGTACGTCTAGCACGAACAAGCGCGACTTGCGCGAGAGCGACATAAAACGCAATATGTATAGATCGTATAGACGACAACAGCAGTATCTCGCGTTTCTACTGGTGCGGATTTCACGAATATTTTCTTTGTGATTCTCGCCGTTTAACTGCTTCCGTGGCCGAACGGTTACCATGCCGGACTGCCACGCAGAGGTCTCTGGTTCGATTCCCGGGCCGGGAGAAATATTTGTAAGGCCTACATTTATTTCTCTCGTGAGTTTGGGTGTCATTTGTGGTTGTCTATGTGTGTGTCCATGGCACCGACACAGGGTGTCCCAAGTGCGGGGCTATGTTGAGCGTGTGAGTTATTATACTTTGACTTTGAAAAGGTTTGAAAAGATACATCGAGCGGTACTAATCTAAAAGGAGTCTTGTTGAAGATCCATGTTGCTCGACACTATTATAATAAACATGTTGAATTGAAAGACTGGATATTAGGAAACAAGACCTGCGTTACACATATCCAACTAGGCTCCTACCCGATACCATTTTACATTTTTTAAACATATAATCTCAGTACAGAGTACTAAAAAAACCGACCTCAAAGTACGTGGAATTACATCTATTTGCCAAGTTTTTTTGAAATCGGGTACCGGAAAGTGCACAAACCCGGATTCATCCCCTAGTTCGCCACTATACGGAACTTGACACAGGAGATAATGAAAATCGATTCTCACTATATAATCTCAGTATATTGATAGAAAAACGCCTTAAATAAGATAATAGCAAACTCAACTATTAAAATAATTAGTCTTTGTAATAAAATTTAGGCGCTATTTATAAAAATGAATCTTCATGCGAGAAAGCCACTCTTAAAGGTGGATGATTATCTTCAAAATTAAATGAAACCAGTATGGAGGTACCCTCTTTCCAACAAAAAAAGAATCATGAAAATTGGTGCACAAATACCGGAGTAATCGCGTAACATACATACAAAAAAACATACAATGGAATTGAGAACCTACTCCTTTTTTGAAGTCGGTTAAAAAGTAACTACTGAATGTAACTAGCAATATGAAGTCGATAATTTGTGTGTATATAGAATATACAGGGTTATTTCTAAAATACTTTTTTTTTAATAATGTTAAGCGAAGACGAACAAGTCGTGCACCTGATGGTAAACTACACGCCTATTCATAACAGTTGCAATGTCACTCAGATCTGAGGGTCACTGCCACTGCGCCCCGAGACGTAAGTTGACAAGTCTCATGTACCTGTAATTTCATTAGAACCCTTAACCCTTCAAAATCGGAACACACAGTAATGCTGACATTACTGTTTGGCGACAGAAATAGGTAAGGTAGCAATATTATCCTGGATGAACTCTTTCACAAGAAGTTCTACTGCTACTGAAACTAAAAACCTCGCATGACTATATTACTAACATCATAACCAAAGTTGGTGCTTTCTTTTACTACCGCACAGAGAATATCGTCTAGGACGATTTATTGAAATATTTTTGTTTATGTACGGAAGTAAAATCTGATGAATTATTCTAAGTCATGAAACAAATTTTGTGTATGATTATAGTCCTGCGAGATTATAAATAACTCTGGAAAATACTAATTTTACAAATAACCCTGTATATTCCACACTCACTCACATGTATAATATTATGTGTGTATTGAACTGTATACACTTAGAGTGGGTATATTGTATTATAATTTTAATTTGTAATGAGTGGGATCGCACATAGTACGCAATATTTAAGGATCCTGATTATAATTATTATCACAAGTGTTAAAAGAAATTTGACTATTGCGAGCTTGTACCAGTGCGTGCATAAATAATATACTATAGTTTTTTAATGAATGTATAAGAGTACCTAACTTCTTATAAAACAGAAGAATTTATTTATAAATCTCTACTTAGCCTAAAATAATAGGTTAAACATCAAAGCAGCGTATGTCCTTGACTAGCAAAGCATTATATTCAATAAGCGAGCGCGCTTTACGAATACAATGAATTATGAAAATTTGGCGCACTGATAATACCTGGCACTAAGAAACATATTTGTAAAAGGATTTAAGCGAATAAGATTCCATCCAATCTTTAACACAGCTCTCTGGAGACGCTCTAATCCCAACTACAAACATAATAATAATACAGCAGTGTTTGATAAAGAGCCAGTTACACCGTATGAAGTGGGTCTGTATCCACCACTATAAGGTAAATTCTTGAAGACAAACATGGGCTATAGAACTAATGGCAGCAATGTGTGCAATAAAGAACAGAGTACAATCAAGGAGGATGTCTAGCCACCTATATTTTGATAAGGTTTGTCCTTTTTATACTGGGATTATACACAGACGAGTAGTTCAGGTCTTCAACAGAATTGGGCAAAAATGGAGTAGGGGTCACAGCGTGGTTAGATGACGCTAGTCATAGTTAATGAATGCCATATACATGACTTTGTCAACGTTAGTATGTAAAGGTAAGTATATTTTACAATAACATTAAAGCCCTTTTAGGTATGTCAAAAAACATCGCCGTACATCAGCGTACCGAGCTGTGTCGTATATGCAGATGTAAAGATTTTTCAATAACATAGCAAAGGGGACACAGGCCATTGCTGCACACGAAAAAGAGTGTGGGGCAAATAATCCTGGCTTGCGAAGCAATATATCCCCCGGGAGCTCTTTACTACTCCAGGAGATAATCTTAACATACTGTCTACGATCCGTAAACAGCTTTTGAAAATTGCCAATTTGCAGGTTTCTAACACGTTCAAATTTAGAAATAGGCAAATATACAGAGACTGTATCGAATGCTTTAGCAAAGGCCATCAATAAACTGAGAACTCTATGAGTTTGTCAATATTGGTTGTAACAAAATCCCCTAGGTCGTGTACGTGTTAGTTTGTAAGAAATTTATGAACCTATAATTTAAAAATCTCTCATAGAGTTTTGACAAAGCCGGATGACACAGCCTTTTGCCTCATTTTTAATCATACTAACCGACTGTAAAAAAAAGGAGGAGGTTCTCAATTCGACTGTATGTTCTTTTATTTATTTTTTACATATTTTTTTTTTTGTATGTATGTTACACGATAACTCCGGTATTTGTGAACAGATTTTCATGATTCTTTTTTTGTCGGAAAGGGGGTACTTCCATAGTGGTCCCATTTCATTTTGAAGAAAACATCCACCTCGAAGGGTGGCTGTTCACACATGAAGATTCCTTTTCATAAATAGCGCCTAACTTTAATTTAGGAGCAATTACTTTAATGGTTGTTTTTGCTATTTCCCCAATTCAAGGCGTTTTTCTCTCAATATACTTTGAGTAGTGTCGTAGTGAGAACCTATTTTTATTATCTCCAGTGTCAAGTCCTGTATATTGGCGAACTAGGGAATATTTCAATAAAACTTAGAAAATAGATTACGTAATTATGAGCCATTTTAAAAGCGTCTGGAAACATACCAATTTAAGAAACATAGTCAAGTTGCATATTATGAAAATTATGAATATTGCCATCATATCCAGTTGCACAGTCATCTCTAAAGATGTCAATGATATACACAGTCTCCGCTTCGTCAACAGGGAGAAGTACAAAAGTATTAGCATATGGAAACTGCGCAATAATAGCAAGTAGTACGTTAAATCTGATTCAAATGTACTTTTTCTGTGTAAAATATTTGCCAAATATTGGTTCACATTATAGGTTGCTGATTTGGGATTGGGGCGGTAACTAGCTAAATACCTAGATGATGAATTTGTTTTGTAAAATATGTAATAAATTGTAATACAGTCCACATTTCTTTTTTCTCTGTTTTCAATGTATATAACTCTGTTTACAAATATTTTTCAAACTCTGATTTAGCCATTTTTTTAAATATGTTACAATAATGTCTATATCTATTAGTAGTAGGTTATCTTCATTACATCATCATTTTATTTTATTATATCGTAAAAGCACGGTAGATGCAACATAATCTCCTAACGTTGTTCCGGTGTCGGAAGGTCAATGGCTAAAAGGTCATTGACATTGCAGCGTTATTGCACTAAGGGATATATAATATGCTTCATTTTATGTAATTACCGTTGAACGAAGTAGTTTTATAAAATCATAATTGGTCGCAATGGGCGTCATTTTCCTTGTGACGGGCAATAGATGAATGTAAATTACGTTTGTCGAGTTATGTCTGTCCTGTCAGTCCAGTTTTAGCTTTTTATTATTAGCAATTATTATGTGGTACATTTACAAAATTTTGAAATTGTATTTCAATACAAATTCAATATAATTTGATTATACATATATACAGAAAGGAACTTTAGACTCGGCAGCTTTACAATATATATATTTCCATTCTATTTTTATGACATTTGCGTTTTATAATCATTACGTAAGTCTTTAGTAGACAAAGTAACACAACAGTAGGTATAGAAAGCATACATTATATTAAGACAACATTGTTTGGTATTACAGTATACGGCGTGCTATAAAAAACACGTCCGTAACTTCTATTCCACAATTTTCAAAAATTTGTGTAAATATTTTCGGTTTCGTACAACCTCGAACCATTTATTCATCGATTTATTTGAAAAGTAAAACCAAATTGATTTTTTCCAAATGATCAAACAAAATGTATGGGCGTTAATGACAAGAATTATGTTTATCTTTAGAGATTTTTTTTGTATTACGTATGCTTAAAAGAATCATCAGTCAATCAGCGAAAAAACCCAGAAGCCGCAAAGCGGTAAGTACTGCTTGTTCGTCACGTTGAAAACCTGCGAGTACGCTTTGATTACATAGATTATGAAGAATAATTGTAACTTTTTCATTGAAATAATAACCGACCTCAAAAGTTTGCTTTTCGGCTTTTTTCGATGTCCATGGGAGCCCCTCATTAGATTCTGACTTCTTGGTGACAATAGGACTGTTACGGACTCGTTTGTACATTTTATACTTACTATTTTTTCTGCTTGTCATGGTGAAGGTGATTTGTTGATTACATACACACATCAAAAAAAGTTTGCGATCACTTCGAAAAACTGAAATCTTTTTTGTTACTGTAGATTATATTATGATTTTTTCTTCTTTTTAGATTCTTTATTTAAAAATAAATTAGAACATAAAACAATGACCCCGTTCAATTGTTTTTTCATATAAAAAGGCTTTCAGTCCTAGCTTATGGCTCATTCAGAAATCTGATTTAGTCAATTATAAGCGATTCAAGATATTTTTCGCGGAAAGTTGTGATTGAAAAAATGCCAAGAGGATTATCAGAGGTTTTACGAGCTAGAATAGTAACTTTGAGGGAAGAAGGATACACCACGAGAGTAATAGCACGCAGACTTGCTATATCCCAATCCTGTGTCGTGGCTACGTTGCAGAGGTATCACGGAATGGGGAATTTAGCTGACCGACCCCGCAGCGGTCGCCCAACTGTTTTGACAGCTGCCCAAAAGCGCTGTATTAGATTGCTGGCAGCCCGTGATCCAACAGTCAACGCCACTAAAATAAAAGCAGAAGTCAGGGCCGCCTCTGGGCTTGAAGTTAGCACGCAGACCGTTCGCAATTGCTTGCACCAGGCTGGATTACGAGCACGGAGGTCTTGGCGAGCTCCGCTCAATTCCCGGCAACGTCAACAACGAAGATTGCAGTGGGCTAGACTTCGGCAAAATGAAGAAGGTGAGGACGAAAACATTTGGCAAAACTGTCTCTTCGTTGACGAATCCCGAATCAGCACTCATCCAGATAACCGACGTGTCCGTGTCTGGAGAAGACCAGGCGACCGTGAAAGACAAAGAACTGCCACTGGAACAGTTCAGCAAGGCGGAAAATCGGTGTCCTTTTGGGGTGGCATTATGATTGGAGCTAGAACGCCTTTGATCCCGTATCGGGGCTTCATGACAGCAGACATGTACAAAGCAGTTGCTATTGATGATATCGTCAGACCATTCCGAGTAAACCATGGGCACCAATTTGTACTGGTCGATGATAATGCGCCCGCACATCGAGCTCAACGAGTCAATGCTGCTCTTCAAGAATACGATATCACACGATTAGACTGGCCTGCCGGCTCGCCCGACTTAAACCCAATAGAGCACGCGTGGGATGCTCTTAAACGAGCAGTATGGAACCGTGAGCCACGTCCCCAGACAGTTCCAGAGCTCAGGGAAGCCGCTATTGAAGAATGGGATAGGTTACCCCAGGAAATGCTGGATAACTTGATCCTCAGCATGCCCAGGAGGATCTTCGCATGTGTTCGAGCCAGGGGAGGAGTTATTTTATATTGAATTCACACCTTTTAATAATAAATTGTTGTTTAAGTTTAATTAAACAGTCTTTTTCTTTCTATGAAATTTCTATCACTATTACATTATGATTGATGGCTCAATTTTTTAAAATAAATAATAAAAAATAGTTTTATATTTTAATTTCAAACAGGGTATTCCTATTTAAAGAAAGCATACAACGTAGATTTTTTCTTGATAAAGATAAATTTAAAGAATTATAGGAGCTTATGCTATTGATCGCAAACTTTTTTTGATGTGTGTAGGTATATTTCGTCAGGCGAAAAGTCGACTTTTATGTGCGGAAAATATTTTTTAATTTGTGATAGCCGATACGAACCCGGAACAGCATCGTCGGCAGCAGGGACCACCTCGAGAATATACCCTTTAAAACAAAAAAAAAGAATTTTCAAAATCGATCCACAATTGACGGTGAAATCGGTGAGAACACTGACATGCCTATAAAATTTGAGGATTTTTATCGATTTCCATGAGATTCCCTTATCAGATTCTGACTTGGTGACAATGGGACCACCACGAGAGTGCACCCTTTCAAACAAAAAAAAAGAATTTTCAAAATCGGTCTACAATTGACGGAGAAATAGGAAAACATACATACAGCCCTACGTAAAACCTCCTCCTTTTTTTGAAGTCGGTTAAAAACAACTGATACAAGGACCACAACACGGCAAGATCGACGGCAGCTCCCATATCTTTACTTTACGTATGCGTATACATACGACAACATTATATCACTGATGACGTATAGGAATAATTACCCTTGAATTCGATAACGCGTAGATAACCGTAAGCTCTAAAAGACAAATAAATACACATGTCGTTAAACGTGACTTTAACTCAGATTCTGCGTAGTGAAAGCAGAGGCCGAGGGTTCGAATCCGAGTTCGTACACCTGAGTTCCGGAATTTACGTGTGAAATTTAATTTTAGATATGCCATGGACTTTTCTCTAGAGGGAAACATCGTGACGATACTTGCACGTCGAAATAGGTTGAAACCCTCGGAAAACGTGTGAAGTCCCCAACCGGCACTGGGCCAGCGTGGCCTCGACCTTCGCCTGACAGGAGACCCATGCCCAGTCGTGTGACGCATAAATGGGTTGATCTTTACATCGCAATACTTAAATCACTATTTTATTATACCATACAATATACTTATACCATATGATGACTTGCCATATTTTCGATCAACTACTGAACGTGACTCTGACTCACGCGGCTTTAACGCGGATTGACTCTTTGTTATTAATGTTCATATTGTCAGCAAATGAAATAAGGTGTAAGGTTTCGCTACTTGACAAAATTAAAATAAAATACTTGCCGCAATTTAAAGAACATTTTCGAATTACGTAAAAGAAAACAGGGTTACACTTAGTTATACTGTTTGCTTAACCATTTCATATAATTTTCTATTTCGGTTATACCTACAGGTGGCAGTAGTTGAAATTTGTATTATTAAAGCTACCAACTAATCGAAGTCAAGGATTATACTGCTCTCAATTTTCTGCTTATGAGGCATTGGAAAACGATAAACACTCACGATACAAATTTAATAAAGATAAAAGCATTTGGCTAATAAAATCTGCAATAACACGTCAATTATTGTGCCATATCCTGACCTAACTGGCAGTACAATTTTGTCTTACAAACTTAGATTTGCTATTTATAAAAGGAACCGAGCCTGTCCAAAGTAACAGCATATTTTTTTAAGAACTGCACAAAGTGTTTTTAGCTGTAAAACAGTTACAATTAGCAATACCTACTACTTAATAATACATTCTCACTTATCACGAGATTACCTATCAGGATCATGCCACGATTTAAGGCCAGTCCTGAGGTAATCGTAGAGGAAACCTCGCACGTTAGAGTGGTTACACACGACGACTTTTAGCAACGATGCAATCGCAACACGCGTTCGTAAAACGCACAATTGCGTCGCTACACTTGCGATTTACAGGCGATTGCATCGATGCAAACGCGCTATTGCGTCGATACAAATGCGCGATTGCATAGATGCAGACGCGCCTCGATGCAATTGGTATGTAATCGCGCATTTGTATCAATGCAGTCGCGCGTTTGCATCGCATTTGCATCGCTGCTACAAGTCGCCGTGTGTAACCGCTCTTATAAAGAGACATAAAGCAGTTTCGTTTATAATTAAGCCACTTATCTACTCTTGACATGAACACGTAACACACTGTAATTATCAACCACGTTCGCAAACTTAAATGAACTAAGCGCACTGAAGAAGGGCTGCGTTTTAGCACCCAGTTATACCTGCTATTAGGGTCTAAACCAATATAAACCAAGTACTATAATAACAATAGTACTCGCATTTCGTTATTTCAAGCGGGCGTGCAGATGTTGGTTTGGATTGAATCGATCTTATTCTACGCACGTGTTTGCAATAACGCTATTGAACTTTTTTATTCTTTTTTTGATAATCCAAATGACGGAACGAACAAGATGTGAGCCTGATGGTAAGCGACATGCCTGTCCATACCTATTGTAGTGCTGCTCAGAGCTTTAAATAGCAAAGATCTGAGGGGTATTGCCACAGCGCCCGTCACTCTGAGACTTAAGTTGACAAGGCCCATATATTTTTATATTACGCAAGGTAGACATCACAGACGAAATTATTCTGAAGGTTTCTAAGGTAGACAATACAAATGGAACAAATATTGAGAAATTTATTTTACTTGATTTGTAAGTATTTCTGTTACAAAAGGTTGGTGTAGAAAAGGTAAGACCCTTGTGAGCAGTTACCCCTTACTCGACACTTAGAGAGGGTCATAGCTAGAAAACGTTATAAGAGGTATACGACCTTACAAATGGAATTGCGTAAGGTGACTTAGGGACCTGTGATATTAAACAAATTTCCTTATATAACCCAAGACTATATTTATAAAAAAGTTTTTTTCAACTTTCTGATTGCAATATTACCGTCGAAAAATTTTTACAAATATAAATCATATCCGATTTATACAAAGATTTCTTGGAAAATCAAGAGGGAAAATTATTAAATATCTTGAGAATCTCCTCATAAAATTTTACACGTAGTTTTTCAAAACTCAACTGAAATAGCAAGCCCTATTTTTCATACCCTTCGCAATAATAATATTTGTATAGATGTTGCGTCGTCGATATAGAGAAAGCTTTTTTTCTATATTTATGAGAGAAAGCCTTATAATTAAATTTTAATAATGTAATTGACTTTAATTGTTATGTTACGTCAAAACATGATTTTCTACTCATTTTGAGTAACCATTATAATGTGAGACAGGACAAATTGCTTTCCATATTTTTCGCTTGAATGAATATTTTTGGTAATTACGCGCAATTTTTATGACAATTTGTTTTAATTTATACAATTGTCTTGTCATTGATTCGCACTTTTTTGTTATATGTCATGCCATTTGTTACTTTCAATTTAGCCGTATTAGTACCTACTGCGTATTAGCCGTATAGGAAAGCCGGAAGCCTCACGAGGAGACCAAAATGTAAGAATCTTGATCATCATTTATCACGTCTTAATTATTTGTGTAAACTGCTTTGAAATTATACTACGCTATCATCATCACATTTTATTCAATTCTAAAAATTCCTAGACACCTAACTAGTGTAAGTATCGTATTTATCACGATGGAAGAATCGGAACACAGTAATGATCTGATCTAAGAAGTGGAGAACTAGCCTCAACTAGTGAGATGTTTCATATTTATATGCAATAAAAATTTTAATGAGATTAAATTCAGCATGCTCCTTCACAATATATTTACAAAAAATAATAGTGTATCAACTTTATAAACTTTTCTTCGAAAAGGAAAATTAGCCATGTTAATTAACCTTTGGATCGTCCTTATAACAAGACGTATAGAGTTGAATTCACATAGTTAACATTTAGTGGTAATCTGATCGTGCTCTTGACCCTGTACCATGACTTACACTACGTAGTATAACGTGGTTAGAATCGAGAAACGGATGCACACTATTTATACAATGCAGTTTATATTTATTGTATTCCTTGACATTAGTATTGAACCTACGTTGACATAAGAGCCTGGAAGTGATAATAACTAATTCACTTCCCCACAAAATGCACGTGCACTAACCTCAATAGGTTCTGCAGCTGCCACCAAACGTCAATTCAACTTCCAACATTTCGGCACATTTTCATACGGTCACTGTACCTTTATGGTGGTAGTGACACTGTAATGTTACTTCCAGTGAGGATCGCCACGTTACCATGACTACAGGTAATACTTTACTTTACCATGGTGGGATGAAGGTAGTATTAACGAAGGAATCGTTGGTTACTAGATGACCGGTTTTATTGTATTTAGGTAATTTTCTGATTTGTTTTCTCTACCTAATTTCGGTGGCAGTTTTTATCATTTAAGTATTCGAATATGTTATCGTAAAATATTGAATAATATTTCAGGATACCAGACTCGACTAGTAAATAATACATCATGATTGTAATCTAGATATTTAAATAATAAAAATTGTCACCGAAATTAGACAGAATAATTTAAAAATTACCCATTTAGGAAACTAATGTTTACAAATCCATTACGTGTGTACTTATGTTACACTATTTTAATTGCACTGCATTGCTTGAAGCAAGATATGAATAAATGAACGACGCAGTCAATGACCGGTTCAGGTTCCACAGACTGTGTTGAACCTTATGCGAAAGTATATAATTATCAATTGACACCATAGAGAGCAGCGGGAATTGCCTTTAGTCTTGCTTACTAAATACTTTTTCAAAACATTCAATATAAAACAAAAACAACATAGACATTTGTTAGAAATATCTCCGAAAGCTACAGATAGAGTTTAGATAACTGCCGCACCGTCTCGGCTCAGGCTAAAGTTCAAAAGCAATTTTAATTCCGCGAATTTCACTCAGATAAAATATATACCGATAAATTAAAGTAGAACTGGCCTTTCCGGCCAACACACAATGAATTACGAGTAAAAGAAAAAATTATAAACTTTTTGGTTCATATCTTTGAAAGAAATCCGGCTATTAGTAGATAAATATTTTATTAAACATAATAGCTATAATAATATTACTACAGCATATATAAAAGAAACGATACTGATACCACGAAACAATTACTTATTCAATTTTACCAGCAAAATTATACAATTAAACAATATGAAGAGAACTTATAAAATTTTCAAGAGAAGTTAATTCAAATTGTTACTTATTTTTTTATCTAATCTTTTGCAACGGAATAAATTTCGTTTTTAGAGTTCTCTTCTAACATTGACTTACAATTAAATGGACGTCGGGTCCGCGCTAAAAAGTGTCCGCACTTGTAAGGCGCTAAAATCGTATACAGAGCGCCAAACTCCGCTTTAGTCTTCATTTGTTCGACTGACAGCGCGATACTGCGATGACATTACAATTTAAATTTCGAATAGGTTGACTTGGGACATTTTTTTCGTGGTTTTTGTATTAGACCCGTCGTCCATTTATTTGTAAGTCAATGTCTTCTAAACCCCAAACCGATTAAAATAGGTAAAGAGTATGGTTTTTTCATTGTGATCCAGTAAGAATTATTCCCGCTCCCGTGTGTATTTATCTCTCATCCAATCATAATCCACCGCGGTAAAAACACAACCAATGACAATAATTCCCGCTCACGTGTCTATTTTTACTCTCGACCAATTACACGTCAGCGCGGCGACGACACCCGGTCATCCTACTCACGTGCTCGTTCTCGAGCTACGTTCAAGTCTGGTGCAGGATCTGAAAACCAACATAACAATGCGCATGTTACTCTCTCCCTAAATAACAAAGTGTATAACGACATCAGTGTCCATCCATTTCACTCATGCGATAAACACTAATGTAAACGCACGTTGACTCAACAATTGCACTATTTATTGTAGGTATGTGGTTTGAACTACATGTCTCCTGTCAACCTGTTGTGTATCACCCAAAGGTATCACCATACAGCTTAAACTATTATCTGTTATTTTAGATCAAAAGTTGTGTATCGCTGTAGATTTAAACAGTGACATAAGACCGCAGTTGTGTATCGCCACTCTGAAATGGTTTTAAATACAGATTTCCATTACATACCTGTGTAAATACATCCAGTAGTACAACAGTTTCGTTTTATGCGACTGTAACAGACAATCATATCCAAATACATATACAAATGTAAAAATGTGCAAAATTCCTTAGTAATAATGTATGTATTCAGAACCTAGTTTTGTAAATAAACAAAGATTATCTAAGTTAATTCAGTTATTTTATTAGTTTTAT
>NW_020653854.1:16459567-16474298 GCF_003589595.1 Hyposmocoma kahamanoa
TTGTCAACTTATGTCTCAGAGTGTCGAGTGCAGTGGCGGTATCCCACAGATCTTTGTAATTTAAAGCTGGGAGTAGCACTGCGACAGCTATGAACAGGCGTGTCGCTTATCACCAGGCGCGCGACTTGTTCGGCCTGTCACTTGGTATCACAAAAAAATACTTTGTTCTATTTCCCTGCTTATTCAAAAACATCTCCTAGTAACACATAGACGCAAACTTTTATTACTCGTATTAAATAACTGTTCGCATCATTATCAATCCCACGTACGTCCCACTACTGGATATTGGTGCCCTCCAAACAAAGGACTACACGTCATAGCTCTTTTAACAATAATATGCATTGCTGTTACGCCTTTTACGCTAACTTGAATACCTACATTAACAGAGACTTATGAGTAATAATTATTTTACTTAGTGAGGGTATAGGCGTATGTTAAAAAAAAATATTTAGGTATATAAGCAAAATTTAATTATAACTTCTTTATTAAAAAAAATCAACAACAAAAGTTTGCCTATCGGCTTTTTTATTGGAATTACATCTATCTGTCAAGTTTTATTAAAATCGGTTAACGGCAAGTGCGAGAAGCCTCATTCATCCCCTAGCTTGCCACCCTTGGAGGTGGAATATTTTCTTCACATTTCAATGGGACCAATACTGGAGGTATCGTTTTCTCATTCACTCTTTCCAACAAAAAAAGAATCATCAAAATTGGTTGACAAATGAGTAATCGCGTAACTTACATACAAAAAAAAACACATTCCAATAGAGAACCTCCTCCTTTGTGAAGTCGGGTTAAAAGTAAAACCTTTTTTAGTATCTGTATAATTTTTGTCGTAACACAATTTAGTTTTTATTTTTTTAATCAATTGAAAAGCTCTTAATACGATTTCTGTCATCAAAATAAAGCCGCGTCCGCTCCTTTCCATAACTCGTCCACGGATTTTACCCATGTCGGCCCCTTTATCACGAATGGACTTCACTTATAATTATGACGCAAAAAAGTTTATATTGTTTTATTTCGAATCACATATTGAATGTTCTGACGTAAATACCTGTTTGTTTTCGTCAAAAATGTACATTAGGGACTCTCCATACATGAGAGCAAAAATATTTTATTGGACATAAAGTTTTTTCTGGCCAGCTCAAGCCGATTCTGTTTCGATAAATGTGGTGATTCCCTTACGTCCACTAATAGTATGTGGTAGAGTATACTACAATTATGTTTCGTCAACATTGACTTACAATTATATGGACGTCGGGTCCGCGCTAAAAAGTGTCCGCACTTGTAAGGCGCTAAAATCGTATACAGAGCGCCAAACTCCGCTTTAGTCTTCATTTGTTCTACTGACAGCGCGATACTGCGATGACATTACAATTTAAATTTCGAATAAACCTATTCGGACATTCGGACTTGGGACATTTTTTTCGTGGTTTTTGTATTAGACCTGTCGTCCATTTATTTGTAAGTCAATGTTCGTCAACTTTCATTATGCTCATTATGCTAAGGGCTGGACCTTCGTTTTTTATATATATAGAACCTAAAGCTTTTAACCTCTTGGTTACATCCACGTTCCTTCCTACACAAGTTTCAATTATAGTGACCCTCCCTACCGACCTTAGGGTATACGAGAAAGGCACTATAACACGTGCAAGCACAGGAACCTTCTAAGTTCAGGTCCTGACACTTGATCAGTCAGTGTACATGGCTGTCACAGACTGTTGTCACTGACTTCATCAGGTTCTCAAGAGGCTAGTGCCTCGGGTGAGCCTCAGGTACCTTAGCTGCGCACCGGCAGAGGGCTTGACCGGTCCCTGGTCTTACCGGGGAGCCCGTAGAACTCCGGAACTACATAGCTCTCGGGTCAGTAGATTGAGACATGTTACCTCTCGGTAACAGTGAGGAAAATATTTTAATGAAACCTGCATGTCGAAGGTAGTTCATAACAATTGTAAAACGTGTAAAATCACCGACCCACATTAGGCCAGAGTGGCGGACTAAGATCAGAGCTAAACCTTCTCCTTACGGGAGAGTTTTGGTGGAGGACGCAAAATGACTTGACTATGAAAGACATCAAAATTAAATTTAGACTTTCTTCCCTAATCTGCCTTCATATTATATATACATGTTTTGTCATATCTCGGGAAATTATAAAATAAAACCAATATCTTATTGGTTTTTTTTTTATAATCGCGAAGATCGTAACAACTTGTTGCGATCTTCGTTACTCTCTTAGAATAAAGCAGAGATTTTTGCTTCAGAATTCTATGCACAACTTTTGTCATTGTGGATTGTCTTGTTGTTGCACACATGATTATTTTTAAATCGAGATATATAGGACTACGGAACTCCAAGCTATTTATGAAATTAAATAATACAAAATATATTGATAAAACTTGTTGGTATCATTAATTAGTAGCAATCGAGTAACTACATGACCTGGAGCACCGGGACAAAATCAACAAGTCCTGAGTTTAATTAGCTGTAGTGCCTTTTGCTGTCAAAAACCGTCTATATTTCCGGGTTCCAACGTATTGTCCCACTCTATCTAGGGTAACTACGTTATTGGGAGGAAGAAAGAGGTGTGGGGACTTTTCAATCAACAGGAAGCGCAAGCTTGACAGCTAAGTCTGATAGGACACCGTGCAATACATGTTTCAAATTTGCCGCCACCAAGATGAGAAATGATCTGCCACCGCTCCAGTGCGCTGAATTTCTTGCTTATTCTTCCCAAGGGAAGATTCCCCTGAGACGTCCTGAGTAGTACAAGAAGTTTATCAGTACGACGAGTATAATTTGCTTACCTATGAAATGAAAATTATTTGACTTTGACTTTGCGCACATTGTCATGTTTTTTCCATTACGCACTTATAGTAAAACATGTTTTAACTAGCTCTTCTCTCATGGCAAATTTAATGGCGGATGTTGTAGTACAGCTGTGTGGATACTGCTCTTGGTGTATTGTTATTATCTCTGCCGTCCAGTAACTAAACCGCGGCTAAGTGACAAATGGTCAAATATCCGTTTTAAATAGCAAAAGATAGAGCACAAAATTCACTTTTAAAAAACAGTTAAAATTAGTTAACATGTTCTACTTAACGGAACTTACCCTAACGATGCATAGTTACATCGTTAGGGTAAGTTACTTACAATTTATTATTATTGTATTATGGATAGCAATCTTAAGACTAGAGTTATGTGTTAGTTCTTTTTGTATATGGCAATCTGTAACATAACATCAGCGACGCTGGTAAACACTGCCGTTTATTGGGGCTACAGGCAGATTTATTTCCCATCACTATTGTCTGATACAAAAATAACTAGTTTATTATGTGTTGTCTTGGACTCGACGGAACGAACAAGTCGTGGGCTTGCTAGTGCTTAGTGACGGAAATGGGCAAAGTGTTGAGGTAAATAAACTATTTTATTATTCCAAAGATAGTTATGCGCGAAGCGTTCCGATAGTATTAGGTGTCACAAAGACACCTTAGAAATATAACGATTGAGTTACATTGTTTAAATAGTATGTAGTATTAAGTGTATGTATGTAGTATGTAGAAATGTATGATGTTTTGTAGAAATTTATTACAACGTCAAAATTAGAAATAGATAAGAACAGCTTCAAAAGCCGCTGAATAAAGTTTTGCTCATCTCATCACAAAAAGTAACTTACTAATACATCAGGCTAATGTTGATGAAATTAATACTTTTACGACTGGACGGGCGGTTAACACTGCCAACGTTAGTTAAGAACATCACGAAACAAATAATTTTTCGGAAATGGTTCCGATTATTAAATTTGTGGAACAAAAAATTCCCCAGTTTGAGACAAAGTAATTAATGTTATGATTTGGGCATTATAATTATACTTAAAACCACATCACACTATCGATTTTAATTACACTTCACACCGGGACAGCTGTACCAAGCACAAGTCTGGTAGTGTACAGAGTACTGCTGCCACGTCGGATTCAGTTGAAAGGCATGCCAAGAGGCTTATAGTTGCCTCGGAATTAGTAGAGGTGAAGCCGCTGATCCTTGAACACCGCCTTAAAGTTGCCTGCTTACCGGTATTCTACAGGATATATCACGGAAAGTGTGAGGGAATTTTAATTTTAATTCGGCCTTCGCCCTTCCATCACTGGGGGAATAAACGTAGTCTGTGGTTTGCGATATTCCAAGGATTCCCACGAAACGTTTCCCTTCCAAATTTATATGGTGAACGAGTATGGTGTGAATTCCCTGCCTGAGACTTGTTTCCTGAAAGCTATACCTTGGGCCTTTTCAAGGCGAGAGTGAATAGACATTATTTGCGAAGGTCAAATGGGCACTTATTTTATAATACCTGTTTCATAATGGCATACCAGTACCAGCGTTAATGACGTCTGTTTAAAAAAAAAATTGAAATATCGTCAGAGCAAAATGCGCACCATAATCAAAGTAGTCCGAATTTCCCGTACTCTAATTACTAAAGATAATATAATCAATATTTCGTCACGATGTTATGTACGAGATGTATTACACAGAACTTCAAGATAATGGTATCACTCAAAATTAGGGAAATGTGTAAGTGTATTAGTGGGCCATTCCCGCGTCTAGACGAGACACATCGAACACGGAAATATAAGTGTTTCTTTATGTCACAATCAACCGCAATAATTACTAATGCATAGAGACGTGCACCTTTACCCGAAATTAATTACCCACCCCATGTATTTAAAGACGGTAATTTAATTATGACGAACATGAAATTCTGCTTTATAATATTTAAGTTCGAATGCTTCCTGAATGAATGAATCCTGAATAATTGTATGCCTATATAGGAAATGAAACTATTTTTCCGGATTTAAATCGCGTATATTGGTTTTTTCAAACAAATCGAAGTTTCGGGCCCTTTACAGGTCCTATGGTCACAGTTGACTGATCAGTCATATATATATATCAAATATACGCGATTTAAATCCGGAAAAATAGTTTCATTTCCTATGTGTAACGATCGCGAAAACCTAAGAACTCGATATGTATGCCTATATATTTTGTATTTCTGGAGCTCTTACGTATTTCTGCCGCCAAGCAGTAATGTGAGCATTCCTGAATTCCGGTTTTAAAGGGTAAGGGTGCTGGTGAAATACAGGCACATGGGACTTGTCAACTTACGTACCTGGTGAAAGGCTCAGTGACAATGTCCTTCAGACCTTTACTATGAGTGTCGTTTAACACCAGACGCACGATTTTTCATCCCGTCACTTGGTATAATAAAATACCATTTATAATGCTAAAAAACGGAACAGTGACGTGACTACTGTATGACATAACCATGATTCTTTCACACGATGCGGGACATTGCTTTTATAAACAAACACACCGTGAGTTGGAGATGTTCTTATTCCTTGTTCGCTTATATTGTAAATTGAGCTTAATAGTGAAATTTTAGTGTCCATGTATGTTACGACAGCTGTTCTCACAAACAACAATTGCCGTTGACTGTAAATATAAGATAATCGTAGAATGGTCGTACTGGTGTCTCGCTTAAACTTTCTATGCGGACATAGAAGGCAAGCTTATTCCCAATTAGGCTGCCGCTGATATATACTCGTACATCCGTAGATAGCCCATATCGCAAAGAAATAAATTAATTAGGAACTCATGTCCCTCCTTATTGATGATCAATCTTACTGATGAGCTTTCGAAAGATGGTGTCAATGAAAGCAATAAATTAAGGTTTTGTTCAGATTAAGAAGAGATGAAAGCCATAAGACATTGTCGAATTATTCCAAACATTTAATTTTATTGGTCAATTTTATTTCTCTTTTTTATTAAGTAACGCGACGAAGCAGTCGTGGGCCTGATGGTATGCTACACGCCTTTCCATAACAGTTACAGTGCCACTCAAAGTCAAAGTCAAAGTCAAAGTCAAAGATTATTTATTTATTCCATGGTAAAATAAATTTACACTTGAAAACGTCACAGTTAAGCTACTGCTCGTTCACTACGCTGACCTCCCTGAGACCGAGCAAGAAACTCCAGGGATTGCTCTTTTCAAATAAACTTAAATGCTATGGAATAACACTTTGAATCAAATTTGTGTGGATTCTGGAGCCATGTCGTCTTTCCATACATCTTTATCTAACACGTAGTTTTCAACTTTGTAATATGATTTTTCAATCAAAATATTTTTAATGTAGTTTTTAAACTTAGGAATTGATAAACTTAATATATGCTCCGGAATCTTATTGTAAAAACGTATACAGTTCCCCATAAAAGAGTTGTTTACCTTCGTTAAACGAAATCGTGGTACCATGAGTTTGGACTTAGCTCTAAGGTTAATATTATGGATATCTTCTTTCTTATTGAAATTATGTATATGCCCGTAAGGGCATATAAAATATTTGAGTAAATGTACTGTGATGCCACAGTCATGATACCAGTCTCCTTAAACTTTTCTCTGAGAGATAACCGAGAACCTAGACGGTACACTGAACGAATCGCTCGTTTTTGCAATACAAATATGGTTTGAATATCTGCCGCTTTACCCCACATGAAATTCCCGTAGGATATTATACTATGGAAGTAACCAAAGTAAACTAGTCTAGCAGTATTAACATCGGTAAGCTCACGTATTCTGTGGACTGCGTATGCAGCGGAGCTTAATCTGCTGGCCAGAGACGATATATGTGGAAAAAAAAGCTTTAAATCGCGAAGATCTGAGGGGCACTGCCACTGCGCCCGTCGCCTGTGACATAAGTTGACAAGTCCCATGTGCCTGTAATTTCACCAGCAGCCTCACCCTTCAAAACCGGAACACAGTAATGCAGACATTACAGCTTGGCGGCAGAAATAGGTAAGGTGGCAGTACTACCCTGCAAGAACTGTTTCACAAGGAGCTCTACTGCTACTAAAATTAATTTTGTAACGTATAGCTTAATTTAACGACCTCGAGTGGCTTGTATATCAGTTTTTTTGGTGTCGACATCTTTGGTATCCCGGGTTCAATCCCCAGTCGGGTCAATGAAGAAAAACTAACTTTTCTTTATTGTCTTGGATCTGGATGTTTGTGGTACCATTATCTTTGCCAATTTCCATTACACAATTGCTTTAATTACTTACTTTTGGATTGGAGAAACGTATGTAATGTTGTCTAATTTAATCACCACATCATTTTTTAAAATCTGTGACTCTAGTGAAAGGGAGTAAGAGTCAAAAAACCCAACTTTACAAGGAGACGTGAAAAACAGTTAAAGCTAAATATAACTAAGCATTTTCACTAGAGCCTCAGATATTATATTATTTTATATTGTACATAGAAAAATCTAGTTTTGTAATAAATTAAATTTAATTAACACTTTGATTTAACAAACCGCCATTCCAGTACAGCATATAACCGATTTTAAGAACGGAAATGATAATTATAAACACAAACTAACGACGTAAGCCATCAATTTCCATACAATAGTGCCACATGGTACTCTTTTTTTTGTTACGAATAGCTGCGACAAACATATTTTTGTGAAAACATTTATTGACGTTTCATATCACCTGTGACCTTCGGCTGTATATATATTTGCTAATGATTGTGAATGACAAAAAGAAAGGATTTGCTATAATATCGAAGCCTTTACGAGTGAATAAATATATTTATGCCTATGTATTACTAGTTGTAGGCTATAGCCTACAACTACCTCCATAACCGAACGATCACCACGCTGGACTGCCACGGAGAGGTTCTGGATTCGATTCCCAGGCCGGGAGAAATATGTGTAATACATTTATTTCTCTCGTGAGTTTGGGTGTAATTTGTGGTTGTCTATGTGTGTGTCCATGGCACCCGCGATACAGGGTATTTTAATTATGTATAATAATTATTTTAATGTAATTTCCTGTAATACATTTCCTTAGTGCGGGGCTATGAGTGTATTGCGTTATTATGTTGCGTTATTATAATTAAGAGTACATCAAGCTTGACGCTTTGGACCGTTTTTATCGCAAGCATACTAGAGTTGAATTTAAAACTTAAGTGTCAAATTTGGCGTGTTGAGTCTGTATCAACTCAGAATCTTCGCTCACATTTCACCGCTCAGCTATGACTGGACTCGAATTATTCAAAAGTGGACTTTAACAGCAACTTGGCAATAGATTGAGGTCCTTGTGAAACCATCTGTGAGCAAGCAGGGCGAGAAAAGCAAATAGAAAGAAAATAAAATACCAAACGTATAATGTGTATAGTATAAACAGTGTGTGTATGTTTATACTATACACATGCACGCACGCATGCGCAGCACACATTTTGAAATACCTATTGTTTTTTTTTTGTAGATTTAACCATAGATATAGAAATTTCTTTCTATATCTACGTAGACGTTGTTTCTGTGAATATCTACAATTTCTTCTACTTCTACACTTTTAATGTGAGTTTGTAAACATATTTAAATTAATTAAAGATACCGTGTACGTAGCAACATTTTAAGACTTTCGTGATTTATCACTAAAAAATTCCTGAAACTCCGGGTATCTACAAAATAAAGTGCAATGTGGGAGCTTGTGCATCGGTCATTCATTTCTAACTCAAACTAAGGAATTGGGCGTACTATGAACATCAGAGTAATAACATTACTTTCAATGATATTTCATTGTAAATTACGTACATCAAGTTATAAACTATATCTGGAAATAGTTGTCCTACAAAATTGAACCCAAGCTGTTACAATTTCCATGGAAGTGCAGTTCCTGTACAAATATCCGGGCAAACACTGTCTGCCAAACAGTGAACCCTCCCCCGGTACCCCTCTGAAATCACGAAATGATCACTTTCTCGACTTGAAAATATACAAAAAGTATATATACCGACAAATTCAAAGTAATTTGTACTACGAAAAAATATTGATTTTTATCTTCGAAGAATCTGTCTCATTACCTAAAATAATATCGCAGACAATAAAGCAATAAATGCTTTGAACTTTTGACTTGTCTTTTGACATATGAGGAAAATATTTTTAGAAACTGTCTAGTTTTTCTAAGTATCTAAGACGGAGAAATATAATCCAAACTTTTTTGTGTGACATCAAAGACTAACCCATTAAATTATTTAGGACTTAATTGTACGAATTGTTGACGGATAAAATTAATAATATTTTACAAGAATTTAAATTAATTTAAGTACCAGTGATTACTAATATACACATTATTATAGTTATACCGATTATATAATTTAATGTGATCATGTGACGATGTTTGCATGCCTGTCTTATTTTCTGGCGAAACATTTTCATGCTTTTTTACACAAACGTAATTGTAATTTTGGTAAAATTCAATTATGTTAACACATTTGTAATTGACAGTAATTTTAAATTTATACACGTATATTGTAAAAAGACACAAAATTTGATTGACACGTCATAAATTTGAAATAAAATTAAAAAATCAATCCAATCCTTTACCACATTATAACACATTACAAGAAGTACAATTAGGTCAGCGTAGCACCAATTGAGCGGTTTGTTATCTAGGCCACCATGTTTGTAGCAAATAAATTATTAGATTTGATTTAGAAATATTCCTTTGATATAATCAATGAATCGATTCAAACAATATTTAAAATTATAATAGTCTAGATCCATTTGTTAACTTATTTCCATTGCGGGTTTAGTTTAATGTTCTATCACAGGGATTTCGAAATGGAATCAATCGACGATTAACAATATACATTTATTATATTTTTATTTTCAAGAATCTACTATTGCTTTTTTCGATATTATATTACTGTCTGGGCTGAATGTTATACTTAATACACAGTTAATCTTACTACTCTGGTACTCGTAATAGGATAAATACTTAGTTTGAGACCACGCAATTGATGTGGTTGTCTAGTGCATTGCAACTACTATTTCATTATGAGCATTTGAAGCTATAAGTATGTTATTAATAATATTATTATCAACTTACTATAGTCGTTCAAAGTTAAGCACAGCGATATGGAAAGGGAACATAGGGTTCTGTCAGTGAGGGCGAATATGATCGCACGCAGATAGGGAAGTGCAAATAAAAACGCTCTTCAGAGCGTAGTGTACCTCTCTATGTCCATACAGTCTGTGGCGAGAACAAAGAACAGGATTTATAACAATGTTGGTAGTTAATCAATCAAATTTCAATCAGAAATTAAATCAGATTAAAAAATCAATTCAATTGAAATCAATTGCAATTGATTTCAGTGTTAGGGGGTTGGTTAGGGGGTCGGTTGGGGGGTCGGTTAGATGGTCGGTTGGGGGGTCGGTTGGGGGTCGGTCGGGGTGTCGGTTGGGGGGTCGGTTAGGGGTTCGGTTGGAGAGTTAGGGGTGAGTTAGGGGGTGATTTCGGGGGTGAGTTAGGGGGTGGGTTAGGGGGTGGGTTAGGGGGTGGGTTAGGGGTGGATGAGTGGGTTTGAGTGAACCCCCTAACTCACCCCTAACCCCCACAACCCAAACCCTAACCCACCACCTAACTTACCCCCACATGCCCTATAAATTTATCATAATTGTCAGTTTTAATTGTCAATTGTTAATCAAAAACATTGAAAAGATTGAAAATTGATTAATTGTTAATTGTAGATATATGCGATATATTGCTGTTTCGCAATTGACAATTAATTAATCGTTAATCTTTAATTGCCAGAACAATTAAATTTTGCCCAACACTGGTTTACAAGACCATGCGAATTCAATATAATAACATGTTCCTGTGAAGCAGGAGGGATGTTTGCTAAAATGCATGTGGACGGTTTTGACGCCACTTTGCGTAAGAGGTGCGCGTTTCTGGTGTGCCGTGTGCAGGCCAGCCCCAACTCCGCTCTCCGCGTCATAGGGGATGAATGTCCATAAATTAGATTTTGATTTGGGCTACCCACATCCAAATGTATAATTCAATTTTAATTTTTATTAACAATAGAATAAATGCTCGTCTTGGAATATGCTAACACATATGAGTCTATTGATACTACAAATAAATGTATTAATATTATAATAGTAAATAGTCACAAATGCCAAGCCGCAAACACGCAATTACAACTTTAAAGGTAGAAAAAATTGCGTCAATGGCTTAATAGCTTAGCAAACAAAAATCGCGTAGTAAATATTAAAATTAACTTATTATTATGCATGTAGAGTTCAAGGTGAATTGTTAAATCAGTAGACACTTCATTAAATACAATTTTGCTTTTATTTAACTATCATTATGACCTGAGAAACTACGCATTTCACCCACAACATAATTAGAAGCAGTTTAATTTACATGTATAATGCAAAATATATTTTTTATGATACCAAGTGACAGGACGAATAAGTCGTCATAACAGTTATAGTGCCACTAGAAACTTTAAATCACAAAGATTTAAGAGGCACTGCCACTGCTCTGTCACCCTAAGACATAAGTTGACGAGTCCCATGTTTCTGACAGCTTCACCCTCAAACTACACTGTCTCTCATCGCTACGTAACTACTTAATTTAAGTACTTAACATCAGCCAGCCAATGAGGCCACATCTCTATAATCGCCTGTAAAGTAGCTCCTGGGCTTTCAGTGGCTCTCAGCTGCCGATGGCCTACCAGCTTGTAGTCTTCTTTCAAATGTTTCTCTTCCACGCTGCAGGAAAGTAGATCTTGCAGTGCTTGCAGCGCTGCAGGTGTTGGTTTAATGGCTGTTAAAAAATATTTTTGGATAATTGCAAAGAAAATATTTACCATTAGACATAGCCTTTTGTTATTTTTAGCAATAATCATTTGTTGACTATAGACAGATCTTGGGTTCTATCAATTTATCAATGAATTATTGAGACCTTGTTAGCCTAGATACTACGAATATGGTATCTAAAGATTTAATTTCTAAATACCGTGGTACTTATTAATAAGACACAACAAAATTAAATTAAACTATTTCAAGTACATTTTCAGAGTATTGTGATGTGAGCAATAATCCCAATAATCGATTCGTATATTAAAAAAATAAAATCAAAACACATTTTTAGCAGACATGAATGAATATGTACTATGGATAATAAAGCTGTTTTACGATTTGAAAAAAAAATCCATAGGTAGTATGTACATATTTTTAGGTTTCATGTATATACTGAACTTGCTTTTATAATAGTTTTAGTCAATTTACTTGGACATTAAACAGTCCCTAGCTGGTCACCGAGCTCGTCTCCCTGATGTATCTCTTCGGGAAGTCACCACACTTATCAATTGCATTAAGCCGGTCGTAAAAAGCTTTATCTCCATCTAATAAGAGCATCAAGACGTAGTTCGATTCGCATCGGTGTCTGCACACAACGACTACTTCGCTCTTATTGCATTTTTTATGATTTTGTGACGAAACGAACTGCACTCGTCACTCTGAGACATAAGTTGACAAGTCCCATGTGCGTGTAATTTTCTCAATGCTCTACCCTTCAAAACCGGAACGTTACCACTTGCTACAAATAAATAACATGACAGTACTTCCCTGGATGAACTCTTTCACAAGAAGCTCTACTGCTACTAAAAAGGACGTAAAATTTTTCTGGCTGGGTCAAGCCGATTCCACGTGTGGTGACTCCTTTAATTATTTGGTCACTAAACTTTCAGAATACGGCGAAATAGGAATATAGTTATACAGTTTCCTAAATTTAGTTTTCAACATCATGAGTCTCTATAGTATCTTTATTGGGCTAGACTTCATGACATCTTCCAATAGCGTAGGTACACCAATTGGGTCTCTAGAGAAATTAAAGTCAAGACTTGACGTAACCAAACCAAACCGCTTGCGTTTATTTCATTAATGCGATGCGTACTAAAAACAGGTCGGTAGCAATAATATAATTTTTAATAATTTAAGTTATCATTCATTATCTTTTCCCATGGCCAGTTTTCGCTGTTATCTATAGAAAAAGTTCTATTACCTCAATAAATTAAATTATAAGTTTTTCAACTTGTAGTTCGTAGTGCTTGTACTTTAAAGGGAAACTGGCACTACAATTCTAAATATTGGTTTCTAGATCATGTATACTGAACACCACTGAGTTTAATTAGTTAATATTCAAAGTAGGATCAAACGTTATTAATATGTAGCGAGCTTGTATGCCTGTTGTAATAATTTAATAACACTTCATGGCACAATACTCACTTCTGTAATCTCCTATGAAAGCAATACCCAAAGCCTTAGCATTGTGTCCCTTCGTATGAGCACCGACAAAATTCCATCCAGCACCTTCATATATTTTTCCATTACCACCAATTAAGAACCTTAAATGAACAACATATAAAAATATAATAAGGGCATAGTCGCTTTTAATCCTACTTTTTCCCAGTCATTATGGAACAATACGAAAAATGTCTTTATGTAAAAATATATTTGTAGTTAAGCGTTAAACTTGCATATATTTTTGAGTTACGCCTTTAGAGACAGTGAGTTATGTCCCGACTGCAATAAAAAAACGAGGTTAGGAGATCGCTAGAGACATGTCCTTTTCATATGGTATGTAATAGGACACGCTGAAGCCAATGATGTAATAAAAACAAAAGGGCATAACTCGTCTTATTCCGTTTTTCACTGGAGCCACTGATTCTATAACTATCTAAGCCTAAAAAAGTTGGATAACTTTTTTATGCTTAGATAGTTATAGAATTAGTGGATACTAATTGCGTTTGTAGAATCTTTAAACCACTCACCTAAAAAGTTGTCGTTTTGTAGATGTGGCGTTATTACACAAAGGGTGTGAAATTCAGTTCTCATAGTAAACTGTCTAGTATACCTAATTGTAAATGAATATAAAATAAAATACTCACGAATAGCCAATATCATCAAATCCGACATGTAAATGTGCTTTCCGTATCTCTCTAACCAGATGTTCGCACTGCATATCTTCAGTGCACGATGACGTCACAGAATGTAAAATGATGACCAGATCAACGGGTTGAGGGAGAAGCTTATGTCTATTTAGGGATTCTCCAGACCATTGGGACATTGGTATTATGTTACAGGTTGAATCTGAAATTAAGTACAAGTAACTGTAGACAAATCAAATTGTGACCTATTGAGCTTATATTACGACTACAGTTATAATGAAATCTACTCTTACTTACTTACTTTACGACGAACATACTTAGACAGGCTAATCGTTATTGCGGTTTCATACGGTTCTTTAATGTCCGTCGGTATATATGTATGACGCACTACTCATATCGTATGTATATTTTATCGTATTGGAGGTTAATACACGGTTATATTATCTATTGTGACTTTAATTGCTTTTTATTTACGTTCACCTAAGTTAATGCGCATTTTATTTCGTAACGTTTCCAATTAACCATACCACGCGTGCGTTCAACGCGTGCTCCGATCCTATTTCTATGATAATCACTATCTATCGCATGAGACGCTGTTAGTGTAGTGTGACAAAGAAATCAGATTTGAACAGCTGCCATGTCTCTCTTCTTCCGCGTTACAATGGTCATGTTCTTCGACATACAAATTATTTCACTTCATGTTTTTTTTTTAATATCAAAAACAGAGATGAGACTGGTTTAGATCCGTGAATGTCTCAGGTTGAAATTTAGTCATAGTATAGAGTAAGATATGTTGAGTTGACGTAAACAACAATTTCTATAATAAGTGAAGAGTGTACAATATAGGCTTGAAGGCTTATCTTATCGATTTGTGAACTGCCATTATGCGCATTACGCGTACAATAGGTCTTTCACAAGTAAATCGTTTGTTTACAAGTAAAA
>NW_020653854.1:16474308-16476785 GCF_003589595.1 Hyposmocoma kahamanoa
TTGTAAATTCTAGTTTCTGGGTTATAGTACCTATTGACGAAATTTAGTGTTGATCTTAAGGTTAAATTATGGTCCTTTATTTATATTGACACTTTGGTGTTCAAAAAATAAGTAGGTTGCTAAGTTAACAAAAATATTGCAAGCTGCAAAAACCGTACAATCAGATTACGGTTAATTTACGTATTTGTTGTATACACAAAGAACAAGAAGACAAACTAATGAAATTCAAGGAAACTAAACAACGTAACGTCTGTTTACGTCGTCGAGTAGCCTACCTTTTTTTTGTAGGATAAATTCAAAAATTTAATACCTCCCAAATCTTTCAACGGTCAAACAGACGCAGAGAGAGATTTCACCGTTTTATTCTAGGTGTTTTATTAATCCGCATCGTTTCTACGTTCGTATTCCGTACAGCTAAGTTACACTTTTTTTTAAGATTGACGAACAAGTCGTGCGCCTGGTAGTAAGCGTCACGCGTGTCTATAACAGTTGCAGTGCCACTCAGAGTTTTAAAACACAAAGATCTGAGGGCACTGCTACTGCGTTGTCACCCTGAGACATAAGATGACAAGACCCATGTGCCTGTGATTTTACCAGCACCCTTACCCTTCAAAACCGATAAAATGCTCACATTACTGCTTGGAGGCAGAAATAGGTAACTCTTAAGGCCGCGTTCTGTATTCAGTAATCAGTAATCAGTAATCGTTTATTGCATAGTCACATGTCAATAATATTAAAATTACAGTACATGTGACACCCTGTAAGGGTGTTTGCAAAGAGAATGGCACTATACACATTTTAAAAATAAGATAAAAATTATTACACAGTACTATTTCCTAATTGATACCACGCATACAAAATGGTGTCTAGTAGGACTATATAATTTACACATTATGTTTCACTCTATACTAATTGATATAATTTTAAAAGTAAATACTAATTGAAATAATTTTACCTACATACGTTTATACACAGAAACATACAATTATAATTTTTTATTATTATTTCAAATTAAATCATTTAAAAAAGGTCATCAAAAATATCATTAAAGTATTCCGTTATATTGTAATAACTCCTATCAATTAAGAGAGTTTTTAATTGTCTTTCAAAAGCCTTGGAATCCTGAGTACATTTTATGCTGTTCGGGAGATGGTTATATATTTTTATTAACATTGAGCGGGGACCCGATGAATACAATTTCATCTTTGAAGGAGGTAATTTCAACTTGAACAGATTACGATTATTTCGTTTGACTGTTTTTAACGGCGAATACAAGTCAGAGTGTTTTTTAATGAATTTACAAGCTTCAAGTATGTGTATGCAACATATCGTTAATATGTTACATTTGTGAAAATAGTTTTTACAAGATGTCATTTGGTCTATGTTTGCTAATATTCTTATGCACTTCTTTTGGAGAACAAAAACTTCTTGAACGTCCGTGCAGTTTCCCCAAAGGATGATCCCGTAGGAGAGTCTAGAGTGTGCATAAGCGTAGTAAGCTGCAAGTGCAGTTTTGTTATTCGTGAGTCGTTTTAATTTGCTAAGGGCATATATACAGGTGATAATCTATTTGACAGTTTTAAAATATGCGGTTTCCAAGTAAGGTGCTTATCGATCTCTATACCCAGCATGGTGGCCGAGTCTACAATTTCAATTTTTGTTAAATTGTATGAATAATTTATGTCTCCACTAGACATAAATTATTCATGCTTTTTAAGAATGATACGTTTACACTGTATACTTCTCTAATCCGCATGACTCTTTTAAGATCAATAGAGCTCCTTGTCTAAGGCGTCCCGGAAAATACTGCCAGCTTACCTATTTTTGCTAATCTCGCAGGGTAACCGGCGCAGTGGCAGTGCCCCTCAGATCTATGCGATTTAAAGCTCTGAGTGGTACTGCAACTGCTAGAGGCAGGTGTGTCGCTTACTATCAGGCGCACGACTTGTCTCCGTCTGACGTTGTTCCGTCTCGCAATATCATAAAAAACATAATCTTCTAAGCATACATCATTCTCGTCCACATCCTCACTTACCATCAAATGAGATCGTGGAGAAAAGTAAAGTTATTATTAATAAAAAAAAACATACCTGCATATGCTGCACTCCCTAGAGCTACCAAAACTAAATATGCTTTTAACATTTTGATCCAGGATTTACTGCTACGTTAAAGTATGACTGAACCTAATATAATGCTTAATGGTATATATACATGCTCGTTCAGATAAAGGTGCATCCCCTAGTATATACAGGAAAATTCAAAATTCCTATAACCACATGATTTAGGTAGGTCATTTTTAGCATTGTTGCTAATGTAATAGGAGTTATGATAAAGCACAGGAATGGTTACGATTCAGTGAGTAATACTGATAAGCATTATTCATTGCTCTTCAGTGGTTGTCTATAAATAAATTTCGGTACATTACCATTAATGTACCGAAAAAGTCGCACTTTCTGTACTAATTTACAAATTGTTTG
>NW_020653854.1:16477185-16489756 GCF_003589595.1 Hyposmocoma kahamanoa
ATTGAAATATCGTTACACGTGCCATTTTTGTGCGTGTATTTTTGTGATACCTAACACATTCGAATATATTTTTGTTTATTGTATTTTGTAAATAATTAAGTGTTACATTGTTCAATGATATGTACATATTATAATATTATACTTAATAATTCACATTTCATTTATTGCACATTAAAAGTTCTCATATGAATATAATATAGTATTTGAATAATTCCTCGAAGGTCGTACCCATTTCAACTAACACTTATAAGAATTTTTAAGAAATATTAATACAATTTTTAGAGTCGTAGCAAGTGGAAAGCTGTGACTCATCACAATCCTAGCTTTCCATCAGGAAAGCGGCCTAAACGTACGTATGTTTCAAATTTTATGATAACACCACCGCTAAAGTAAAGAACATTGATCATATAACCAATATAACCGCACACTACAAGGTGTATAAGAAAATATATATGACCTCTGTCTCAATCCAAAGTTTTTACTATGATTTTGAAATGATTGTGCAAAGTCTAAAAAATTCGCACCAAAAGATCCTGTTTAGTATACTCAAACCCGTTCAAAGAGATACGCAAAAAACGGGTTCCAATCTAGCATTTATAATACAGTTTTTATTAACATTCATTTTTCTAAAGTTTGACGTCATTGTATTTAATTTGCTCTGGACTTAGGGAGTCACCACACTTATCAAGACGGAATCGTATTAAACCACGTAGTAAGCAGTGTCAATCTAATAATGTCACATTACATTAATAAGAGCGAAAAAGATATTGAGATTTTGCACCGGCTCGAGCAAACGCGTCATCGCCTAATCAGCTGCGTCGAGGTCCGCATTTTGGAGATTTCCATATTATTTCCCAGTGGCTGAACGGCGCGGCGGTGACGATTCGTCGAAGAACGGCTGCGTCGTCGTCCGAACTGCCGAACTACGCCTGCGAATCAATTTAATGCGACGAGTGTGACATTACCTCCTCAAACCAGTTCTATGTCGATAAGTGTGGTGACTCCCCCTTAGTTGCAAAGTTTGAATAGTTTCGTTTTACTAGCCTCTTGTGCTGTACTTTCGGATAGTAGAATCCGGAGTAAAAAGTGGCAAATAAATCAAGGACATGTTTGGCCTTTAAAACTACATTTTTTTTTTTTGTTTCATGCCAATTTAATTACGCAAATCTTAAAATTTCATTCATATCTGGTGAGGAACTGCCGAGTAATTCCGTTCGAATTTTGTACATTTGGAGTGGATGCCGAGAAAGCGTCGCTTGTGACGCTTCGACTTCTATCATAAAGAAAGCTTTTCTGAAAACGCCTCTTCGTACAGACTAGATTTTCATGAATACGGTTGGACTGTACGAAAGGGGGCACTATGACAACTGGACTTGGGCATTTTTTAAAGATTTTTAAACTTGGTGTAAATTGTTTTTAGTGTTTGTTTCAGATATAATAGACATAAATAAACACTTTTTCTTCTTATTAATTTTAAAGACCAGTTTCCTTATATTCAAGGCTAGAGTGAATTGGCATTTTTTAGGCAAACGCGTCCCATCATCTATCGTATCGTCGCTTAGCATCAGGTAAGATTGTGGCCAAGCGTCTGTCTATTATATATATATTTTTTTTAAATTGCCCCCTTTCCTACCGTCTGACCTAAAATACACTATTACTATACATTATTATGTATGAATAGCTGATCGTTAATATCCCAGTATAGTATAAGTTTGTGTCCTCGGCTGCATTCGTAAAGCTTTAAGCCTTGCATTAAGCAAAAAATAATAATAAATGAAACATAATACCTACGTCCTGACAATTGTTATAAGCTTTATCGTTTAATGTGGTTTCAAAAACTTCAATCTGCTTTCAGTAAAGGTTGGGGAGTTATAAGGGTCTATTGTTCCAACAAGGAAAATCCTCTAACTCAAATCACCATTTCATAGGTAAGCAAATTAAATGTTAAAACCGGTTTAATTATGAAAACAGATTCGTATTTATTTGTAAAGAAAATGATTGTAGAATATAGCATTGTTAAGATTCTATTGTCCAATGTTTACTTAAAAGATTTTAATTGAACTTCCCAGAATTCATTCAGTGTTATCAAAATTTCATCAAATTCAAATTATCCGAATCGACTTTTATAAGTTAATTAAATTGAACATTGACTTTGTTTTGTCGACGGGTTTTTTGAAGGTTTCATTTTATTGGACACGCTTTGTTAATACTGATCAAACGGTTGTTAACAGGCCAATGATTGAGTACTTTGATCAATTGATCGGAACCGTTAAGTGACACGGTGAAATAAAACACCCTCTGTGCGGCTTATGTTCAGATGTATCACTGAAACAATAGCGTTATAGTACTATGGTATCCTTGTTCGAGAAGACGATAATTTTTTTTTTAAATATTCATTTAATGTAAGCTTCCAATATCAATACGTACATAGAATTAAAGTGAATCACCTTGTAGCCGGTTTCATATTTTTTTTATATAATAATAATAAATAATAAATATAAATAAATAAATAAATAACGCACACACTCAACATAGCCCCGCACTAGGGAAACCCTGTGTCGCGGGTGCCATGGACACACACATAGACAACCACAAATTACACCCAAACTCATGAGAGAAATAAATGTAGGCCATACAAATATTTCTCCCGGCCCGGGAATCGAACCCGGGGACCTCTGCGTGGCAGTCCGGTATAGTAACCGTTCGGCCACGAAGGCAGTTAAATTAAAAAAAAGTTAAGTTACTACTAATCTCCTTTGAATTAGTGGCTTCCACATTTTTCACTTAATTCTACTAACAATTGTTTTGAATGCAAAACACGCCAGCTCCAGTAATATATACTCGAGTTATATTCAAAAATGCAGCGAGGAAGCTTGGCATCCTTTCCAAGGTGAGACGTTACTTTATACCGGAACAGTTGCTTCAGCTACACTAAGCACAAGTCCGGTCGGGCACGGAGTACTGTTGCCACCTTTGGGATGGCTCTGCTACATACCAACTGGCCACTCTGGATTCAATTAATAACCGTGCTAAGAGGCTTATAGGTGACTCGGAATTAGTGGAGGCGAAACACCGCCGTAAAGTTGTCTGCTTATAGGTATTTTACAGAATATATCACGGAGAGTATGCGATGGAATTACACGATTTAATTCCGCTTTCCCCTTTCCATCAAACGTGTAAAATGCTGCATCTAATCTCAAATCTAATCGCTATAACTCTAGCTGCTTTAGAACGAAACATAATTTTCGTAGATTACAGTAAAGTACAGGTTACCTTTTTCTCGTGTAATATGATATAAATAAATTTATATCACATTACAAGAGAATAGCTATAAGGGTGGGTACGACATGGACATTCGACATAAGTTTCGTCTTGTCCATGTTCATTTTTAGACCCACCGGCTGGGAAACTCTATTGAGGTCCCCGAGGATGGTGCCAAGCTTTTCCATCGATTCTGCCATGACCACGATGACAAATCGAAGGTGATTGATGTACTCGCCATTGATGTTGATGCTGAGTCCTTTCCAGTCCAGTAGCTTGACGGCATCTTCCAACGCAGGGGGAACGATTTCGGAGAAATGACGTCTCCCTGTCGCATCCCTCTTTGCAATTGGATAGCAAAGAGGAGTGCGAAATAATTCATATGGAACGATAACACGTAATGAAATATTCATATGAGTGAAATGTCCCGCGTGTGAACCGGCCGACACCCGAGAGGCGTGTTACTTGTTAACGACAATCATAAGGGATTTCTATACAAATAGATAAACATCGAGTATCAGTACTTTAGTGAAAAAAAAGGTCAACGTTAGACATAACTGGTTGAAGACTGTACCACTTCAGTCAACCGTGACCATGGGACCTGTAAAGGGCCCGAAATGTCGGTTTGTTTGAAAAAACAAATATATGCGATTTAAATCCGGAAAAATAGTTTCATTTCCTCACATATTTATATTTTGAGGCTACTTCTAGATCTCTCAAGATGTTCTTTTTTCTATCCTACTTTTTTAAACACATTCTAAATACAAAACTATGTTCACGCAGCCAGTACTTCTACTCATAGAGTAGAGCCTAGACTACAGCCATCTTCCTCACAACTGAAGGGGTGAACATCCCTAGCTGGTGCCCTACCTATGATAGGCAACTTACATAAGTGATCAGCCTTTACTATAGGCTAGCCACACACTGCTCGAAAGCTACTACCTTACCAACAAGTAAACCACCGAGGAGCTACGGCTTTAGTCTGCCAAAAACCTATCTAAAAGGGCAGACCATGACCACATCCTAATCAAACATTTCAAAATATAATTATTCGTTAGCCATCCTAGCTATTTAGGTAACCTGTCTAAATCCTAACTCTTTATTTCAGCTACCCTAGCTTGGCTGAATGTTCCTAACAAATCCTTAAACATCACTACTAGAACTTCCTAAATGCATCACTAAACTATCTTCAACGTGCACGCTGCTACGACGACGACACAGGCTTGAGCATCCATCGGACGATCACTGGGTAACATCAATATTGATCTCCCAGTTACCTTAGTCCTCATCCTGCAGCTATCCACGTTCCATCAGCTTTTCTCACTTTCTTTAAACAAACCAGAACAAACACACAAATAACTCTACCAATGACATTTTCCTAACATACATATGATATAAGGGTATACCATATGAAGGGTTCCTAATAATTAAATAAATATATTTTCCTTGAATGCACACAGTTCTTGTTCATCTGGGAGGGTGACCACGAACTATACACACACACAGGACAATATATCCATGAAATCAAAAAAAAATAAAAAGTAAGTTATATCCATCCAATCCAAATCGGTAGTCCATCTTCTCCTCCCGTCCTTCTAAGTCTGCATTTGCCGGAAAATAACAACTTCCCTCAAAATATTCATCACAATGTCATCATCCGTCAGGTTCCATAGGGAAAATAAATATAAAAGATTAATTAACCTAATAGAAACTAAAAAACATTAAATTACCTCCTATAGAACGTTTTCATTCTATTCACATGGACTAGATCCTGCCTACCCGATCTATTCCTATTTACACCTACTTTTCTCACAATATAATTAACTGTACTCAACCGATCTACAACCCTAACCTCCGCATATCATATTGCCTAGATAACAATGCAACTCTATCTTTTTATCAAATTTTCGCTTCTGTTCCGATTGTATATTACTTATATATTCTTTATGCGAATCTATCAAGGCTGCTCGTTTTATAAACTTGCTTTGTTAATTCTTTACAACGCTTACCCGAAAAGGTTTCATAATATCCCTTTCCGAATCGTATAATTTCGGCAAAACATATTTATTTTTATTTTCATTTAAATTACGCTTTTGACGCAATTGACACGTCTTGCCACTTACATCAACTTTTTTTTATTATTCCCGGCACAATTGAAGAGTTTACATACTGCGAACTATTTAACGAGAAGTTATCAAAACTTTTTGATACCGGTTTGAAAGAAGACTTTTCTTTCTTTGACCCAATATCCGTCATGGACTTAGAAGAAATTTTGTTATCTGGTGGCGCCTCCACCATTTGCAAGCTGGGGGCGTAGCTTAGGATGCGTAGCGTGAGGTACTTTATAAATACATATAAACTGGGATTAACTTCATAACTTGATATTTATTCTATTTTTCACATATTTATATTTTGAGGCTACTTCTAGATCTCTCAAGATGTTCTTTTTTTTCTATCCTACTTTTTTAAACATATTCTAAATACAAAACTATATTCACTCAGCCAGTAGTTCTACTCATAGAGTAAAGCCTACACTACATTACTGTCATCGATAGAGCATTTTTAGTCCACTAAACTAGACTAGAGACTTCTCACTTTCAGAACTATCTCCTGCTCTGTGTCATTTCTTACCTGCTTCACTTCTATATGATCTTCAAAGCCACTGTTATTTTCGCCCACATAATTAGAATCAGAGTCATCCTCTTCCAAAAACCTTTTCATGCGTTCCTCATATTGAGGTTACAAAAATAACCTAAAATAATTTACAAATATAATACATAATGTAAACTCAATGATAATTAAAAATAATACATAAATATAGATATTCCTAAAAATTTTAATTACCTAAAACTGTAACACGTGTACTCGCATCGGTATAAGGGACCGATTGGTGTCGTGTACGAGTACACGTATTATATGCACGAGTACTCCCGTTACACTTAAATGAAGTTAGCCACGAACTATGCAGCTAGCAGTGAGCCCAAAGCTTTAATGTTTTCCATTTAAAAAAACGGCAAACTACAATAGACAGTTAGAGCGACCAATTCGCGGGTATACGAAGGTTAAACAAAGAAAATCGTAATAAAACTTAATCGTTAACAAACTGTTGAGGGAAATAGAAGATATTTTTAATAACATACATTTGAATTACTAATAGGATTAGGATTAGGATTATTTTTGAAAAAGGAAAATAAAAAAAACAAAAACTTCATATATATGCCTGAAGATATAAACATGTTTACTCAAATAACGGTATCGACGAGACACGTAAAAGCTATCTGCGATTTACAGAAACGTAAACATATCACTTATGTTTATTTATGGATTACAAATCTAAAAAAGAAAAGACATAAGCGTTATTTACCTTATGATACCAAATCATATAATATTAAACGATAACATCAGAGGACTGTCTGCAGTGATGAGTGGCGTCTTTCTTAGCAGGGTCCTGGCAGAACTAGTTTCGTGTACAACCGTGGCATGTTTGCTGAACCAGCACCTTTTTCCCTGCCATGACATCCAAATCTATTTAGTTTAATTAGTACTATGTAAAATTAAAAAAAAGTCCTTCTGTTATTTGTTATTTTTAAGTGGTTTCATATAATACTTATAGTGTTAATTTTAGTAATTAAATAGTTGTCATAGAAGTGAATAAAGTCTTTGTCTATCAATCTATCTAATATGCAAATACAAGACACGAATTGTAGAGTCCAGCTATGTATGTGTTCACAATATCGACATTAAAGGCACTATTCAGAAACGAAAACAGTATTCTGTGACTTTAACCAACAGAAAATGTCAAAATTACGAAATATGATTAGTTTTTAAAACAGCGCTTCTACACTCCGCTTTGTACAGACAATGTTTATTTTAATCACAAACGCACATGAAATTATATATTGTCGTAACGTCGTCATCATAAAATCGTCATCAAGAAATCATATATTGTCTTAACTCAAATTTGTGGCATTGAGGAATCACGATTAGAAAATTTTAAAAAAATTAATGAAGCCAATATTAAATAATCTCGTTTACAGATGGGTAGATATTTACCGTAATGATATTTAGATATAAGGGAAAAACCTAATTTTGTGTTGTGTCAGGTACTCAAAGTTAGGCCACCGGTGTTGGTTTTTTTTTATGATACCAAGTGACAGGACGAACAAGTCGTGCATCTGGCGGTAAGCGATAGCATGTCGTAACATTTTATTGTGTTGTTGTTAACTTAATTATGTTAAGGACGCAGAGATAAAAGTTATAAAGTTAAGTCAAGGTTTGGTCAGGGCTTCCTGTATTTATCGAGCCATTATTTTCTTAAAACGTAACATGATCAGTATTTCGCACATGATACCAAATTCTGTCGTAACTCAAAATTGTGGAATTGAGAAAAAAATCAACCTGAGATAGTATCGACTCTGAAGAACAAATCTTGTCGTTAGAACAATCATAGCAGTAGCAGTAGAGTTTCTTGTGCAAAAGTTCGCCCAGGGAAGTACTGGTAAGTTGGCACTTACACATTACTGCTTGGCAGCAGAAATAGTCAAGATGGCAGGAATAGTCAAGAGCCATCTTGACTATTTCTGCTGCCAAGCAGTAATGTGTTCCGGTTTTGAAGGGTAAGGGTGCTGATGAAAATACAGGCACATGGATCTTGTCAGCTTGTCTCAGGGTGACGGGTACCGTGTCAGTGTCCCTCAGATCTTTGCGATTTTAAGCTCTGAGTGGCACTGCAACGGCTATGGACAGACAGTCGCTTACCGCCAGACGCACGACTTGTTCGTCCCGTTACTAGGTATCATAAAAAAACGCCAACACCAGTGGCCTAACTTTGAGTACCTGACACTACACAAAATTAGTTTTTTCCCTTATAATTAAATTTTATAATTAAATATTAAATTTTAAATATTAAAATTAAATATCGTTCCGTCTGTAAAACTTCTATGAAAATTGTCGTAACGCCAACGCGGCAAGATGTTTGATTTAATGAACAGACGTCTTCCCACTATTTTGCTCACTTGTGAAATTAAATCAAGAGTTCTATGGCTCTTTAAGCAGAGTAACAGTTTTAGTCATCTAAAAATCCTTTGATATTTGTCCTACCATGTGCCTCGAATCAACTTGAAAAATGTGGCCTATTAAAAAAAATCGGTGTAAATTACACCGATACATATAATAATAACAAGACTTGTTAAATATGTATGAGCAATCAACTTTGGCAAACAATAAAGTTTTGAGAGAGTTACTTTTAAGTAAACCATTGAAATCAATGGAGCTTCTATTTGTTTAGGGTTGAACAAATCCAGATTGCAATTTTCGCACCGCAGGGTTATCACAATCTGTAAACTACATAAAAAGGTGTTCTAGAAGTTTTTACCGACTTAATGAAGTAATATTAATTTAGTTTATTCTCGCTAGTCGTTCCCTCATATAAAAGGAGCGTGGTCAGCTTCGTGACTGCTTCTGAAGCGAGTGATCTGTCTCAATTATTATCTATCCAGCGCGTCCCTTACTACTGTGCAAAATTTGGAGGACGAAGAGTCTCACTCTGGTCGGTCCATCTTGTTGGTGCACGACCTTGTAAACACTTTTCTTTCCTTCGTGTTTCCAACTACAATCCGTTTCTCCAAACTTTCATCATTTTAGTAGTTTCATCATTGTAATACTTGAAATACATATTATTTTCACATCCGTCATTGTATGTACTCTTGTTGTCCTCAGTTATAATATATACAGGATGTTACGAGTTTATTATATTAAGATGAAATATGCCAAGTCAGGATATCTCTGCAAGCTGAGTAACTTCTGCTACATAACTCCGTGGTTTAATTAATAATAATGCATATATTATAGAATGAAATCCTCATTTGCACAACACTAGTAACGGATGTACCTACTCATTGGTATCAATAAACCTTAACAAAGGTATATCAGGATAGTATTAAGTAAGTTTATGAGTGCACGTTAACTGATCATATTTGCACAGATATATAGCTCAACACAATAAGTAAACGTCCCAGTTAGGAATTCAAAGGTGCAACAAATTTCAAAACGGTGCATATTTTTAGTTGCTCTCTACGTTTCGTGGTGTGAAATTATATCTTGTTAACCGTTTGTAATTTTAGTGATATTTCGTGAAAAAAAATTAAGAAATTTGGATTTGAGTAATAGAGAATATTTCGAAATGATTATCTGTGTCGGAGTTGCGGACACTAGTTTGAATGTTCCAGAAGCCAAGACACAATAGTAGAGAGCCATCTTGGATTGTATCGAGAAGAATCCCAAATCTGGTACGTTAATGGCAAACACCCTTATCACTTTTGCCCTCATACACTGGCGCTGGATGACGTGAAATACGTAGTAGATTCTGGGACAATAGAGCAGCCCCATATCGTTCTACGTTAGCTGAATATAGTGACCCTCCCTACCTACCCTGAGGATATACGAGAAGGGCAATATAACCTGGGCGAGCACAGGAACCTTATAAGTTCAGGTTCTGACCTCATAACAGCCAGTGTACAGGGTTATCACAGACCTCTGACACTTGACTTCATCCGGTTCTTCGAGGGGCTAGTGTCTCGGGTGAGCCGCCCCGGGTGCACGTACAGTACCCTCCCTAGGTTCCAGATAGGTACCGGAGCTGTAGGCACGCTCACTTCCCGTTGCGCATTGCACAACTAGGTGGCCACCGCTAAGCCGTCGACTCTGAGAGTCGTATTATAGAAATCTACTCAATGCTCAAGTCAGGGTTTGAGTATGGTTTAAAGCACTCGAAATCATATTCAAGTCCCTGCCATTAGGGTCGCATTTCCAGTGCTTGTGTTTCCAGTGCAATCCTGACTTGAGCATGGAGTAGAGTTCTAGAATACGACTCTGAGTCTACTACCAAATCTCCTCATTGGTGGCGGAGCTGTAAGGCGCACTTTCCGACGCCGAAAAACGACGTCTCTCCAGTTCCCAATAACCTAAGCGGCTGGAGGGATCGGAGGATATCTAGCTTATCCTCTACTAGCTCTCCGGGCTAGTGCCGGAGATGCCAGTCGCAGTGTCCTGCGACAATAGAGCACAGGACAATAGAGCAATAGAACTTATGAAAGCATTTAGTAGCAGTAGAACTCCTTGTGAAAGAGTTCGTCAAGGGAAGTACTGCCACCTTACCTGTTTCTGCCGCCAATCCGTAATGTGAGCATTAGTGCGTACCGGTTTTGAAGGGCTAGGGTGCTAGTGAAATTACAGACACTTGGGACTTGTCAACTTATGTCTCAGGGAGACGGGCGCAGTGGCAGTGCCCCTTAGATCTTTATTATTTAAAGCACTAACCGGCACTGCAACTGTTATAGACAGGCGTGCCGCTTACCACCAGGCCCACGACTTGTTCGTATCGTCACTTGGTATCAAAAAACCAAACAAAAATCTCTAATGTAAAGGCATTAACGCTAACACTAAGGAATAGAGCTTTCAATGTGTTGTAATTGTTACGGGCTACATTTCATGTAATGGAGAACTAAATTCAAAACTTACCCAGTATTTTAACTGCCTCTGTGGCCGAACGGCTACCATGCCGGACTGCCACGCAGAGGTCCTGGGTTCGATGCCCAGGCCGGGAGAAATATGTATATGGCCTACATTTATTTCTCTCGTGAGTTTGGGTGTAATTTGTGGTTGTCTATGTGTGTGTGCGTTATTATTATTATTATTTTTCCTCACTCATTATAACATTCAGTATGAAAACTGCATAAATCCTTGTGATATATTAATATCAGGGACGATGGGGGCGAGCGACCTTCACTGACCATTCAAATTATATTACGATTATTATTATTAATGTTCGTGACCCCGTGCATGAATTTTTATTCTATTCTGTTTACGAAACAATTTTCTAATTTGTGTACAAAATGAGTATCTTACAATCAATCCTATACAAATAAAGACCCCGTTAATAATTACTTACTCAGTTTTGGTAATTGTCCGTAGATTTTACAATGAAAAGAAATAAATCGTACCCTTTTGTGTAATAAAGTCACATGTGATCATACATCAAACGTGCTTTTGTCACATGAACGTCATAAAAATAATACGAACGACATCAAACAAATTACGCATAAGTGAAATTTTTTAACTCTCCGATTTAAATTGAAATTAGTCGATAACTTTTTTCACTCGAAGAATCTTTAAACCTCTTCCCAAAAAAATATCATTTTACAGTTGTGCGAAATGATGAATGGGTTGTATAGTATTTACCTATGTGGTCCGTGGGTTGTATGTTATCAAACGCCGATAAGCACCAAATGTTGAACATGAAATAATCCTGAGATATACTTCTCAGGCATCGAGTATATAACCAGAAATAGAGACGAAATGTGAATTAATTTGTTTGAAAACTATTCTGCCATATCATTACGGTGACAACTGCGCTCCGATTGGCCAACCCGAATTCGAAACAATTGACGAGTGTCGTCAATTCTTTCACCTCAAAGCGACCAGTTTAACTTGAGCTTTGCTATAATTGACGAAAATTTAAAAATTACAAACTTAATTACTTACCGATGAAATGTGGTTCCGTTTGTTTTGAAATTAGATGTTTTGCTGTGTTTCCCGCACAACCAAATAGAACAGTCCCCCATAATTAGAGATATTATCTTTATTACAATAAACACAGAATAAGTTTGGAATATACGGAGACGTACACACAGGTCAGTTATTGGCGCTGTACTATTTCTTCTTTCTAATTTGTGATTTCAGTGTAAATTGATATTTAAAAGTGATATAAGCCATGGGCCTTGTAAATTGTGTCAGGTTGCCTAATGAGTTGCCAGGGATGGATGGCCCTTTATCCTCCTTATTTCTGGTTATATACTCGATGTTCTCAGGTAACAAGTTAATTTAATGGTATTGTTACTGTCTTGAAAGGCATGACGCTAGCAAGGGCTCGCAGAATCGTCTAAATCTTGAAAACTAGTTCCAAAGCCGGTTCCGTATCAGAAACCGAAAACCGGTTCTTATCCGGTTCCCAAATTTTCATTATTAAACGAAAGACACAGAAAAAAAAATTAGTAGTATCACTGTGTTGTGTTTATGACGTTGGTTTGTGTCATAGCCAATAAATTAGATATTAGCATTGTTTTGTACGAAATTTTATTTTATACTCCGGCAGACTAGATACCTACATATTTTTTTAAATAGTGTTGTCATTACGCCAAAACAATTCATTGTAGTTTTCTTTTTTTTTTTAATCATTAACGACAATAAATTTCGATTCACTATTCTTAAATTTTATTCTACGAAAACCCTAAATTTCAGGATAAAAATAAAT
>NW_020653854.1:16490156-16545927 GCF_003589595.1 Hyposmocoma kahamanoa
ATTTATTTTTATCCTGAAATTTAGGGTTTTCGTAGAATAAAATTTAAGAATAGTGATTCGAAATTTATTGTCGTTAATGATTTAAAAAAAAGAAAACTACAATGAATTGTTTTGGCGTAACAAACCGGTTTGTTTGAAAAAACAAATATACGCGATTTAAATCCGGAAAAATAGTTTCATTTCCTATGTGTAACAATCGCGAAAACCTAACAACTCGATAAATTAACAAAATACAAAATTCGAAATTACCAAAAAATTTAGTTGGCGTAGTGATTAAAAAATTTAGAGTTGCCAAACTTTTTATACGCTAATTTGTTACTGTAGTTGTGGTTGTTGATGATGTACTCGTAATTTTCTTCATTACTTCTAATTGACTGAGAGAAAAACTGACTTCCGCACATTGTAAAGGCAATTTTAATATATTTGTCAATGACAACGATATTTGTTTTATTATAGAATAAGTTTCATTATTAAAACTTCAATTATTTACCTATGTAGAGTGCTAGGTCGCGGTGCTTGGTAGGTTGAACAAAGTCACGGAAATATAATAATATATACTTGGAAATTATTAACAACCTCACAGGACTATGTACATATGACAATATATATTGTTTTAAACAATGTTGTGTAAGCTATTGTTCATAATCAGTGCTCTACTTATGGATAACAAATAATTATGCGTGTATTGGTTTATATCACTTTTGATATTGACTTATTAAAGTAACATTCTAAAGCAAAAACCTCCAATTTGCGATCATAAGTGGTGTTTGCTAAGCGACGATATGTAAGCTCTTCTGTTACTTGTAAGGTTATGTTGTTTTTTGAAGCTAATTTTCCATCTTTATTCTGAACCTTATATAAAGGACGGTAAGTATATTTTTTTATCACTTCATGTATCTATTTTACCTGGTCAGACTTATACGTATTTAATGTGTTCACGTTCCAGCGTAGTCGAAACCATTTAAAACTTCGGTCAACATGTCGTAGTTGTGTCATAGCATATTTTTCTGACCACGATTTAATGTACGTCATTATTAAACACGTGTTTTCTGTTTACGTTGAATATAATATAAAAACCACGCAAACATTACAATTTTAATGTGACTGTCAGGAAAAACTGTTTCTTCAATGATAATAAAACAAATTTTATTCTGGCACTTGAAAAATAAAAATGCAAGATGGCTCGATTTATCGCGCCCGTCACCCTCAGACACAAGTTGACAAGTTCCATGTGCCTGTAATTTCACCAGCATCTAAGGGTGCCCTTCCAAACCAAAACGCAGTAATGCTCACATTACTGCTTGGCGGCAGAAATAGGGAAGATAACAGTACTTCCCTGGACGAACTCTTTCACAAGAAGCTCTAGTGCTACTAAAATATCCAGTTTTTCAGTCTCCTTTAAAATCACTCAAAATAACTTGAGCGGTGTTCTCCGCGATAACATGTTGTCATTACTATACATAACCCCTTGAGAGTGGTTACATGTTAAAGTTAAATATGCACATAATTGGTTTCCGCTGAACGATTTAATAAAAATACGCTGTTTATATATATAAACAGTATAATATATATAATAAACTTTTCTTACCCTCTGATCTACAGATATCAAATAAGTGTACGCAAAGTTTGAATCAGTAAGAGCAAACATCACGCGTAACGGCAATAAATTTCGCAAAACTTTATTCTTTGGGATCCTTTTATCCATTACATCAAGACCCTTTCCAAATTTGCCAAATATTCCTGATGCCCAATAAAGTCGTCGACCTGCATTGACCGCGACATACTTTCTGAGAAAAAAATGTTTGACGTCAAGAAATGTTATTCTACAGAAAACATTAGACACCCGAACGTTTGACCTGTAGTTGCTTACGCGCATCGTAGCTTCATATATTGCGCGAGACGATCGACGAGGCTCAAACTTGCCCAAGCGCTCATTGCGTACGGACGCGTAACTAACAAATAAACTCTTTAATATTTTTTTCGCTAATAATTCAAAATGTATACAAATCCCTTCGAAAGGAAACATTCCGCGTTGCGACAGACCCTGGACCGTATCATCACGACCACAAGACTCAGTTTCCGGACTAAGAATATCTCCAAAGGTCATGGAAGCGTGTCTGGGAGCCAGTCTTCTGTGGCATCTTCATCAACGATGGACAGTAGACTCAAGTTCAATGAGAAAAGATGAGGGAGAACAGTGTTGTGTGGTGACAGTGAAACAATTTGCTGAGAAAACTCGTTAATCAGGTTGGTATTTACAATAGTTCTTCTTACTACGTCTTCAATTTCATATCTACTATATAAAATTTCATAGCCGTGGTAACCTTTTCAATAGTAATGGCAGACTACGGTTAAAACCCGTATAATGGAAACTGATATAAAATTTTCAACTTAAAAATAGAATTCGATTCAGATTATTGTAGATTAATGAGTATCTCAATTCACCGCATACGCATTTATATGATAATATTCGAATAATCAAATGTGTCTTTATACGTGTCCAGACAACTATACTCTAATTTTTTTCGATTTGCTGTTTGCATTTAATATAGACACATTGACAAATATGTTAAACTTCCATAAGTGATGTACCAACTTCGACATTTAAATCGTTCCCTAGATTTCATAAGTTCACGGCCATCATTTATTGAGACATGTTAAAGTTTGTGTTAACTAAGCTACAAATTTCCAATTAAGTAACTGTTATGGGTTAATCGTTTCTTGGAACGTAATGTTGGATAAACAAAAGCTAAATCTTATCATATTATAATTGTGATAAACTTTAAAAAAGTTACGTCGTTTTGGTAATATTCCCGTCCGAATAAATTATTCTATGTATTCTTATGATTAAATGCGCTAAAATGTATGAGAAAGTTTCTTCAGCAATTATCGTCGAATCACACAGGGGAAAGTCGTTGATTGCGATAGTTGAACGCCTGTTTAAGTATTGTTAACCCATAGTAATCTCGTAAATATGTGACCGGTTACGGAACCGGACACAATATTCCATAATGTTAGACTTTATTCGGGTTTTCCCAAGCACTTCTCAAGGGCGACGACTTTATAACTAGTAAGGCCATCGCGTAATGACCAGACCGAACGTATTCTCTCTAACTCATTATAATCATCTAATACTGTATTTTAATTTTATTTTTATTTAATTAGAATACACCTTCTAAAACACCATAATATTGATGTACCAAAGTTCGAATACTCGTGTCGTATTTGAACTTTCTACAAATCAAAATGAAAGTGCATATTTCAAAATTACACGTGGTTTCGGAAGGCGTCTCACCAAGAAAGCATAAGTAACAATTAGAAAGTTGAAATTCAAAATGATGAGTATCAACGTATCCTTTCTGTTGTCCACAGATCGAGTTCGAGCTGAAAACCTGTCGATTGACGTCATCAAACTGGTGTATCAAGTTGCAGGGGAAGACCGGTATACCGGTATACGGATTAAACTTTGTTCAATGTTAGATACATTTTGGTTGTATTATGTTCTGTTTGTGTGAGGAGAATTAAATACATTTATATTTATAAAGTTGTGTTTTGTTTTTGTTTTGTAGTACAATTCCGACTACGAAAGGTCAAATAGTTAAGTTAATAATTTTCAACGTGAAATGGCACAACAAGAACCACTTAGAGTTTAGTAGTTCTCTAACAACATTATGGCAGTCAATTTGTAAATCTAACGAGGGCATAGAGATAAACAACAAGTAACAATAGGCATATTAAAGTTTTAAAGTAGAAAAGTCCGAATTAAATTACTTTTCCAAGTATTTAAATACATCTAGAAAAATTACGAAACTTAACAAGCATACCTGTTAATAAAGGTTTACTATAGCTATTACCTTAATAGCTATGGAAGTAATAAAATTTGGAAAGTCATAAATTTTGGCTTAATAGAGACACGAAAACGTTGCACGTTTGCCCTAGCAATTTCTTGGATCTTCAATAGGTTAATAAAATAAAGCCCTTCATTGTTTATATGCGACTATTGTACCTGCCATTTCGGCGCACTGTTCTCCTAATAAGTATAGTCTTTTTTGAAGATGAAGTAAAATGACAGTTCATGACGCAGAAGTGTTGCCTGCTTACAATTAGCTAGTGATAGAAATCAATAAATATTCGAATTGACTGAATGTTGGTCACGCTTATGCAATAAATGGTCGAATTTGTTTCATTTGAATCTTCATCGGCCCATTATCCGTTCAACTGATAGGCATAGGTTCATTAGAATTAGTAATTTCATTATACATACACTGCATTTATAATGATTTCTGCCTATTTCTGCCGCCAAGCAATAATGTCAACATTACTGTGTTCCGGTCCGGTCCGGTTGAAGAGTTAAGGGTGCTGGTGAAATTACAGGTCCATGGGACTTGCCAGCTTATATCTCAGCTGTAGCTTGTAGCTTACCATCAGGCGCACGACTTGTTCGTCCCTTTACTTGATGTTTTAAAGAAATATGTCGAAAAAAATACAAAGCTGAAACATATTTTAAAGTTTTTCATTTAATATAATAATAAAATTCTGCCTGTTCTTGATAAAATGAATAAAAAAAACAATGATTTCGACATTAGTAGGCCAACTGTCAAAATAAGAATAGAGAAGTCAATAACGCAATTAGTTATCATTGGAACGTCGTAACAGTCACATGTCGGATATTTTTTGCAAAATTTTACCATCTTTTACAATCTAACGGTAAACTGTCGACAGCAGCCACATGACTACAATGACCACATGACTAAATTTTATAAAACTGACAACCCAGCTAATGTCATTTTACTCTGTCTTCAAAAAAGACAGACCCTAGTAACATTACACATCTTCACTCAGATAGCTGACATAAGCTTACAGATTAACTAAGAGATGATAAAACTTTCAACACACTTGTCAAAATTTAAACGTATACGAGATCCAAATACTTTTAGTAGCAGGTAGAGCTCCTTGTGAAAGAGTTCGTCCAGGGAAGTACTGCCACCTTACCTATTTCTTCAGTAATGTAAGCGTTACTGCATACCGGTTTGGTAGGGTAAGGGTCCGGGTGAAATTGCAGGCACATGAGATTTGTCAACTTATGGCTCAGGGTGATGGGCGATGGGCGATGGGCGATGGGCGCAGTGGTAGTGTCTCTAAGATCTTTGCGACTTAACGCTCTGAGTGGTACTGCAATGTCGCTTACCACCAGGTGCACCAGGATGCAGGTTCGTCCCATCACTTGGTGTTATATATAAAATAAAAAACCTATTTCCATAGGAAAAAACTAAGACATAATAAATAATGGGCTGTAAGTTAGTTATGAACACAAAATCTGATGATTCAGCAAAATTAAACAGGTAAACAAGTCTATTCTATATTCTATATTACTATATATATACCAATTTTAATTCCGTAAATATCTCCATAAAGCGGTCACCAGAGACGTTAAACTATTGACACCACGGAAGTGGTCGGTGGAAATTGAAAAATAAATATCTCGTAGACATTGCAATTGCTCCGTTCCGGTTAGTATAAGAACAATATTTGCCTTTGTATTTGATGTTATTTGTTCCTGATTTCAATATACCTCTTTACAAATACCAGAACCCTCGTACAAAGACTAACACAGGATATTTAAGGACGAGTGTATAATGGTTGGATAATGTTTTCCTCATTCCTATTATAATGTTTGACATCACAGTACATTGGTATGTAGTCACTCTCCTGTTAGATAAAAACTGGGATTTACAAGAAATTTCGTCGAAAAGATTGGATGGCAATGGACATCCGCTGAACCTACCTAGACCCAGATGGTCTATGTCAGCGACACAACTCTTTAAATAAATCCCGAGCTGCTGAACCCCAGGACCCCGCCGTTACGACCGCGATTTGTAACATTAGTAGTTGTCGTTTCACATTAATTAAACATGAATAACAATATTCTGTCAGATTAAATTGCTTCCAAACTGATTCGTTTTGCTGTTGTCATCATAACTTATATTTTTTGCTTACCGTCCTTTTTTATAGTACAAAAACAGACAGTCTAGCGATGAACTTGACAATACGTATTCTCGCTAACTCTATAATAATAATATAACGGAAACCCTGTTTCACGGGTGCCATGGACACGCACATAGACAAATTACACCCAAAGTCACGAGAGAAATAAATGTAGATCATACAAATATTTCTCCTGGGCCTGGAATCGAAACTGGGACTTCTGCGTGGAAGGCCGGCATGGTAACCGTTCGGCAGTTATACTCTATAACATTGTCCTTAAAATATTAATGTGTTATTGACCATGGTACGTAAAAAGTGAACTGTCGTGTGCCTGTGATGCAGCTCTCATTAAACTCAATTTACATCGCCGTGGAAGCAGAGCCGGATTTATATTTTTTATGAGTGTAGGCCACTTTATTTCCGCCGCCCCATGTACATACCTTTCTAAAATAATAATATTCCATTTGTAGTAAAGAAGGCCTTAAAGTTAAAAAACGAATGAATTAGTCATTAACAGTGAGCGTAAAAAAGAAACAAGATATACAATTTTTTACGGGACTTTTTAATAGAAAAATCATCTATAATATCATCATAGTTAGGGCGCAGACGGCTCGGAGAGTGCGGGCGGGAAGTGGGGATTGTGACGTTGAGCCACTACCGTGCGCCCGCCGCGCTGCTCTCATCTATCACTCACGCGATAATATGGGTTTCGATGGAATAAATCCCTATAGAAATATAGGGATTTATTTAAAGTATAAAAAACCGTGAGAAACCCAGTGAACATGTTTGACTTTTGTCTCCACTGAAATCTGCCGCCCCTAGGACGCTGCCACCCCTACGACGCTGCCGCCTCTAGGCCGCGGTCTATACGGCCTATTTATAAATCCAGGACTGCGTGGAAGGGAATGGAAAGGAATTTTTAAAACGAAATTGTACATAATATAATGAACTTGTCGATTGTGTAATGTACATACGATACGGTAGCTGCAGGAATTCCCGAGACTGCGCGAAATACTCCGGAAGACGCGCGAGCACATCATACAATTGACATAAACTCAACTATGCTATTGTTACAAAAATTCATTTCAATTCTCTTCCGCAGCAACGTAAATTGAGCCTAACCCTTTAATTACTACAATGCTACTTTACGACAGAAATAAATAATAGCAATCTAGCAATTTTGATTTTTTTATATTGATTTTATAAATTTAAAATTGCATATTTTTTTATAAATTTAAAATTGTATAAAAATGATAATTGAGAAAGGTGCACATTCGAGACACCGCGTGTCTCTACGACAAGTAACGAGTTACTTGGTACTTGGTGCAACGGGCTGGTATCCTCAACTCGACGACAAGGCCTATTTTTTGTGACGAGTTAAGGACTTTCAGTGTTACGAACAGCAAAGAACACAGTGATATTAAGGAGTTGGCATTAATATATTACAATTTTACCAAAAGATGTGCTCATAATGATAATTTTCAGTAACAGTAGAGCCCCTTGTGAAAGAGTTCGTCCAGGGAAGTAAGTAGTGCCACCTTACCTATTTCTGCCGTCAAACAGTAATGTGAGCATCATTGAGTTCCGGTTTTGAAGGATAAGGGTGCTGATGAAATTACAGGCACATGGGACTTGTCAATTTATGTCTCCGATTATGGGCGCAGTGGTAGTGCCCCTCACATCTTTGTGATTTAAAACTCTTAGTGACACTACAACTGCTATGGACAGGCGTGTTGCTTAACACGAGACGCATGACTTGTTCGCCACTTGATATCCAAAAAAAAGTACTGCTGTTCACTCTGTTTGTACCACTATCATCCATTGTGTTGTTAGATCGGATCTTTTATACTTGACATAATTCTTAATTAATGAAACCATTACTTTTGTTGACGCAAACGTAATTATGATGTTCGTAAACATCGTTCTTCTCCTATTAACTTCACATTATTGCGTAATTGTCAAATGACAATTATGAATACATTATCTGCGTATAATAGGGAGATGCGGTAGGCCGTTTTTATGTTAGTTTCATTTAGATGTTATCAATTTTGCGTAGCTATATGTATATGTATGTGTGATAAGTCATTGAAGCGAAGTGGTACCTGTACACTAAAATATAATAACACTGTGTATATATTGTCTTCAAAGACATGGCTTCGGGATAAAATAGAGCACAATAGATCATAGGCTACCTGACTCTAATTTTTAACATAGATTTTGTAGCAATAGGCCTCCTTGTGAAGGAGTTTGTCCGGGGAAGTACCACATTGCCTATATCTGCCGCCAAGCAGTAATGTGAGCATTACTGGATTCTAATTTTGAAGGGTGCTGGTGATTTTACATGGGACTTTTCCACTTTTCTCTCAGGGCGACGGGCACAGTGGCAGTGCCCCTCAGATTTTTGCAATTCAATGGAATCAGAATCATGGCTATCTGATTAAGACTCTCAGTGGCACTACGACTGCAATGGATAGTTGTGTCGCTTACCAACAGGTGCGCAACTTGTTCGTCCCGTTACTTGGTTACAGGGTTGTTGCGAATATCAGCATCCACATCCGCATCCGCGGAAAATCTGCATGAATGCATCCGCATCAATCGATGCTGATGCATTGCAGATGTTTGAGTCGTGACATGACCTAAAACCAACGCTGGAATTATTTACAAACGTTCCAGAAACAAACTGTTAGCCGAAATAACAGTGAGCTCAGCTGTTGTTTTTACTATATAACCACGGATATTGTAATACTATGATAAAATTGACTTGACACTGGCTCCTGTCACACAGGTTATGCCTAGCTCAGGAGTTAGGGACTTCATTATTATGTTGTAAACTACTTTATGAACTAAACGTTATTATTATTATTATTATTATTGTGAAATAAACATTATTATTATTATTATTATTCTATCAATTTTTTTATTATTATAATTATGATAAAATTCCACAACGATTAAGCTATTTTATTTATATTCTATATTATTATTTGTTAATATATGTCACAAAATCGTTGAAATAATATTTATTACTATACCAAAAAATATATAGCTTTTTCATGTAGATAGATTCAGTGAGTAAAAACCTGCATCAGTAACGACCCTACTTGGTATCATAAAAAAATAACAGGGAAACATTTATATACTCAACATTTTTGTCAGGGATTGGCCTAACGATATACGGGTAATAAAACATTAGGTAAAGTTTGATTTTCGAATTTATTTACATTATATTTCAGGGATGGGCTACGGACTCTGAAGCTTAACATCAATACACTAGAGTGACGGCTGACGGGAAGAGGGGTCGTAAGGTCGTGAGAAAAAGAAGTCCACCACAACTATTGTGTTAATACAAAATGACATAGAAGATGTTACTAATTACTAATAAACCACATACATTATGTCTTACGTAGTCTTCATAAAAAAAAACCAGTTAAGCAACGAAACTTAAAGAACAGAATAAGTAACCATTTTTATAAAATGATTAGAGTTGCAACAAATATTCTGTTGCTATTCAGAATTCGGCTTGTTCGGCCTATTTTTTGCTATTCGGCTGAATAATAAATATTGAATAACGGCCGAATACCTAATACTTAATAATCTCAGTACAGAGTACTAAAAAAACCATGGAATTACGTTTGTTTGCCAAGTTTTACTGAAATCGATTACTGGAAAGTGCGCGAGATCCAGATTCAACCCCTAGTTTGCCACCCTTAGGGCTCTTACACATACGACGTTCAACCAAATGTAAATTCAATCAATTATATAAACCAAAATTTTTGAAAGTTAATCAAACTGAAGTGAAAAACAACTACTTTCTTCATTAAGCCATAAAATGAAATCAGAGACTTCAAAATTAAAATACCCTTTTTGTACCATTGAACAAAAATATTTATCATATAACTGAAGTTAATATGTGGTATTCGTATTTCGTGCTAATTTTCGTACGTGGGTTAAGCAGGCTGAATAGTTCGGCCGAATATTCAACATTCGGCCAGAGGCCGAATATACTTTTCGTTGCTACATAAATACTTTTGAATCTACTACCTTTGTCTAACCCGTAACTGTTGTTTTTGTGGAGTACGTTGCTTATAAATGTCATAGTTCTTTGCCTACGCAAAACCACAACACGTAATACTACAAAGTAAACATAAGCGACGGTCACAGCACATACTTCTTGCAATCATAAAAAATAATACCTGGTACATTTATAGTAATCAGTAAATTACCGTTGGAGTATATATTACATCGTAGAGTTTTACTTATCTATGCCTGTGTTAATCATAGTTAATTAATTTGCCGTTAATTTGTTCACCTTTTTTCTTTGTGCAGGTTTAAAGTTTACCCCCAAGTTCAATAACATATTTTTTTCTCTGTCCTTAAAGTATTATTTTTGTATCAACAACCTACCTATAGGGCTATAAGGTCAACGTTGTTCACCTTCGAAAATTCATTTGTCTGTCTGGCCGTGTGAGAACTGGCCACGATAATGCGTGGTGCAAGATGATACGGCGTTTACGGTTATTTTTACGGAGTTTGTCAATAACTTCCGGAAAACAAATGATCGTGTGCCAATCACTATTCACGGTACGACGATACTCCAAAGCAACAGTAGCCACGTGTCCAGTTTTATTTAAAAAAAGAAGCAATCATCCGCTTAGAGGCACTTTGCACGCGCGCCACTTTGGTTGGTTTCGGCTCATCTCGAAAGACCCATACGCTCGATTGCTGCTTTGTTTTGGGATCCTAACTATAAATCCATATTTCGTCACCTGTTACTATGTCCCACACCAAATTTGACGCCCCTTCATTGAATCTGGTAAGCATGGCATTGCACCAAGTGACGCGATCCGTTTTTTGAGCCTCAGTCAAATTGTGTGGAATCCACCGACAGCACAGCCTTTTCACACCCAAATGTTTGTGTAGTATTGGTTGTATTTAACTCATACCTATGCCCAAAAATGCCCGAATCTCATGGTATGTCACATGCCTGTCTGTTTTGATCATACGGTGCACAGCATCGATGTTTTTGTTGTTCACAGCAGTGGACGGGCGACCATCACGAAATTCGTCTCTGAGATTCACACGACCGCGTTTGAATTCTGCAAAGCTATAAATAGTCGTCTTGCATGATGCTTCATCACCAAAAGCAGTTTGAAGCCGAGCTAAACTACGCTGAGCTGTTAAATTACACTTAAAGTCGTAGAAAATCATACTACGAAAATTTTCACGAGTTAAATCCATGGTGATGTAGACAACCAATGTCTAAAATGACGCCACAATGTAAAAACAAGTGACAGTCAGATGAAGTAAACCGTATTCCACAGCCCAAGAGTTCCATTTTCAAATGTTGTAATTACTTTTTAAATATTTTTTATGTAAGTGGCCAGTTCCGGAAACTTATAGTGCGCCCAATGTACAATCTGGACCCCAGAGTGTCTTTGAGAGATAAGTTTAAAGAGATTAACTTTCTTACACTAACGTCACAGTACATTTAGGAAAATGTTATTTATGTTAACAAAAATATTTTTTTATGAAAAATACACACGACAACATTAATACGAGGAATAAAAACAAACTAGCTGTTCTTGAATGTCGTCTTCAAAAAGTCTCAATTTCATTTAAAGATAATGTACACGCTTCTATAATAAGATTCCGATTGCTATACAAAATTTGCCATTTACGAGGTTTAAACTATAGTGAAACAAAAACTTTGTAATAAAATTATTATACAGCTTCTGCATATTTGGATGACAAAAATCCTTCGTAGTGACCCGATTGCTCTTGCAGTTAGGTAATCTTGATCTAAGATGTTTAAAAAAAATTAAATATTGTAATAATAAATGTATTCAAATGACTATTTACAAATAGCAACCCCTATAGTTTCTTGCTCATTCTTGTCAGGAAAATCTGCCTTACAAATGAGCAGTAGAGTGTAATTAGTGACGACTTGAAGTCTAATTTGCTTACCTACGAAATAAAGATTATTTGACGTTGACTGTGACTTGCATAGTCATTAACAAAAAAATAAAATTTTATTTTCTCTTTACTTCGTAGGCAACACAATACGAAAACACACAAAGCCGGGTAGTCATTAGCGAACTGTAACGAGACAGATACTAGTGTGTATACGTGCAACGAGGTTCTAGTGTGTATACGTGAAACAGTCTGCACTCCCTAGAACTAGTACTTGGTTATCGCTGGCTCTATTTTTATATAAGATCAAGTGAAGGGACGAATACGTAGTGCGACTGATGGTAAGCTATATGCCTGGCCATAACAGTTGCAGTGCGGTTTGTTTTTTATTTAATCATAAGTGCGCATTTGACTTTCATCTCACCTGATGGAAATTTTATTATCTATATTAATGATAAACTTTAAAATATGTTTCAGCCTTGTATTTTTTTAGCTGGCAAGTCCCATGTGCCTGTAATTTCACCAGCACTAATCTTGAGCTCCTTATGAGCTCTACTGCCAGGCTTACTGCGAACTGCACGCGTTCTGCTCGCGGCAAGCTCGCAAACCACGTACATACTATGATTTTTCTAACATAACTTGCAACGGCTACGGTAATATCTCGTTAGTGAGTACCAGGCTGTAGATGTGCCATGTGCCCATGTATCAATATTTCTTATAGAGATTAAGTCTGCACACGGGGATAAAACAGTCAAACATCTGAGGAACCCGATCTGAGGCTCAGTTGGTAGAGCTGTCGCCCTGGTATGCCACAGACGCAGGTTCATGTCCTGTCAGATCGAAGAGATTTTTCTTAGTGTTAGATCTTTGTACTAATATAATAATAAACTGGTGAAGTAATTTCACGAAAAATTAATTAATATCGTGGTAGTAAAATATCATAGCATTCATAATTTATTAAAATCACTCTAGAATAAAAGCCATAAACACATTTTACAATTTTTCTATTATACTTAAGATTAATACTGCAAATTGAACTTGCATAATTACTACGCTACTGAAAAATTCCACACACGTGCACGTTTAATTACTTTGTATACGATGATTATACTGTGCGGTGACCATGGCGAACTTGGAAGGGCAACTCGGTGGTTTGGATTTACCGCCTTTAATTGTATCGTTACTTATTTACAATCAATAAATACTTTTCTCAGAATAGATGGAATGATAATTCCTTTGCATTATTGACGTAAAATGGAAACTTTAATTCCTTCTAAAAAGAATTGTGGCAAGCAAGTCTTGTTCAGTGGGTTAACGTGGAAATATTCTGAGTTGTTTTTTAGTAGCAGTAGAGCTCCTTGTGAAAAAGTTCGTCCAGTGAAGTACTACCACCTTATCTATTTCTGCCACCAAGCAGTAATTCGCGCATTACTGCGTTCCGATTTTGAAGAATAAATGTATTGGTGAAATGACAGGCACATGGGACTTGTCAACATATACGTCTCAGGTTGATGGACGTAGTGGCAGTGCCCATAAGATCATTGCAATTCAAAGCCCTGAGTGGTACTACAACTGTTATGGATAGGCATGGTGCTTACCACCAAGTGCACGACTTGTTCGTCCTGTCACTTGGTATTATAAAAAAAAGAGTCGTATAGATAATTATTTACGCTTAAATGGTTTTTAAGATCGATCTCGCTGAAATTCCTTTAATTATAGCAAAAACCTCCAAGTGGTTCGATCCTCGATTTCTGTTATTACAAGTTGCACCTGTCTGTAGAATTCTAATCTCTTACCTTATCTTCTTCTTCTTAATGTACCATTTCCTAATGAAGGTCGGCGATCATAATGGCAATCTGAACTGTGGACACTGCAGCTCTGAATAATGATTGCGTGCTCCTATTGAACCTATTGCGCAAATTTCTAAATCAAAATATTCTCCTTCTTCCTACACCTCTCTTTCCTTATATTTTACCTTGAATATTAATTGTAATAGCTTTAGGTTCCTCAATATATGACCCAGATATTCCAGTTTCCTTCTTTTGATGGTATTTAACAGTTCTCGTTCTCTCCGCGATACAGGCAACATTCTTCTATACATCCACATTTCGAAGGTTTCCTGTTTTGGCACATAGATTCTGTGAGTGTCCAAGCTTCTGCTCTGTACAAGAGAATGGAGAAGATGTAACAATTAGCCAGTATCTATCTTATCATTAAGTTAATTTTATTGTAATTGATATATACTTAGAGAATAAATAATCTTAGAGAATAACCTTACAAACATTAACTACTTTATGAGTATTTTTTCTTTTTTTTATGATGTCAAAGAACATACGGGACGAACAAGTGGTGCTCCCGGTGGTAAGCTCAGAGCTTTGAATCGCAAATATCTGAAGGACAATATATAAAACAAAAATACAATCGTTAAAACTTTCTCGACGGATTTATATAATTTGCACAATTTTTCAAATTCTGTTTGTGTGTAATGACAATTGAAATTTGGCAATGGAAAATTCACAAATTTAGTTTTAGTATAGGCGGGGAATAGGACATGAATTTGTTTATAAAATAAAATTGATTAATTCGATAGTAGTATCTTTATTTTCTTAAAGTAAAGTCAGCATTTAAAATCAAGTTTTCTGAATGCAATGATAACTGTGAGTAACATTTCAACGTCAACAAATACACTGAGCTCCTGAAATAAGCGCGCTGCATTTACGTATATGTACAACTGTAACTACTTGAAGTCGACACTGACTACGGAATGGTCGATCTTGACACCTTGGAAGTAAGACGTACAGTTCGAACCGTACTCCGTTACGTATTTCTCCTGCAAGGTAAGGTGGACAATCCTTGAACACTGAGCAACTTCGATCTGTTTGTGCCAAACAGGTACGTCTGCACGGCCGACGCCGACATCAATTGTTTACGCCCCCCGTGCAACACACTTTGTCGGGCTGCCAACGCGCACACGAAACGTGGTCTCACGTTGCTTGTCTAGTCGCTAAGGTCCAAGATCCTGACATCTTTTGCGACAGCATTAGCGAAGTAATTTATAATAGCGTATCAAATATATATGTAGTATGTATAAGAAATTATTTAATAATGTTAGTAATAATTAAATATTAGCAGGTAAGCGTTTTGGTTGCTACCGTACGTTTACGTACTTAGGAAAGCTATTGATAGCTCTGCTTGCTTACCGCATAGACACCGTTAGTCGATAGAGAACTGGGATACCATATCGGAGACCAACCGCTTTGTATACTTGTTGATAAGTCACAGTATTCACAAGTACAAAATATACATTATTAATTTTTGAGACGTTTCCTTACCTATTTCTGCCGCCAAGCAGTAATGTTAGCATTACTGTGTTCTGGTTTTGAAGGGTTAGGGTGCTGTTGCAATTACAGGCACCTGGGACTTGTCAACTTATGTCTCAGGTTGTCAGGCGCAGTAGGGTACTGCCACTCAGATCTTTGCGATTTAGAGCTCTGAGTGGTACTGCAATTGTTATGGACAGGCGCACAGACCACATAACCTCCGTGGACAGGCGTATAGCTTACCATCAGGCGCACGACTTGTTTGTCCGGTCAGTTGACATTATAAAAATATATATATTTGAATATATATAAGTAAGCATGTATTAAGTGTTATATACAGTTATAACGTTGTGAAAATTCATAAAGACAAAAATAGATTCCTATAATGTTAATCACTGTGTATTGTAACAGCGCTAATAATATCTTATTATGTATGTGTCTCTATACGTCACTAATAAATTGTTATGTAACTAAAACCTTATATGTAACAACCTAAATTATAATTTACTTACAACATATTGCATGAATTACTAATCGACATTACAACATTAATTTCCGAACAGTCCTCTTATTTAGTCTTCAAACATTTCACAAACTGGCTTTGAACCTGACCTCTACCATTTTGCAACCGAGTACAGGTACCGCCCCACTCCGCCATCCGCTTTACTGCAATCGTATTGCTACCAGCTGTATTCTTGCAATATCCTCGCCACAGTGAACACGCCATAATGTACCCAAACCCTTTCGATAGAAAACACTCTACAATAAGACAAATTGTCGATCGGTTTTTCAAAGACAGATCTAATAAAGAACATAAAGAGCCCGGAAGAAATGGCCTATCGAGAAAGTATAGCAATGGATCTTCCTACTCCACGACATCAAGTACTTCTACAACGTCACCAGAAATTCGGAGAATATTCAGCTTAAACCTACGCAGCTGAAGTAACAGTGGTAGTTCGAATAGTGTATAAATTTCGTAAACGGACATTGCCAGTCTATTAGTTGGTAGTTCACTACTCAAAAATCTGGTAAGTCCTAATCTAATTGAAGTACTAACTCCAAATATCTCGTTGTGTAATGAAACCCGATCTGTAACTCAATGTTGAATATCTCTCAACTTTGAACATATTCAATGCTTTGATAATTTATCGAATGGATTGTGGACGTTGTGTGTTTACATAAATGTAAAACTTATCCAAGTATACTGCCTCAGTGGCCGAACGGTTATCATGCTGGACTGCCACGCAATAGGTCTCGGGTTAGATTCCCGAGCTGGGAGAAATATTTGTATGGCCTACATTTATTTCCCTCGTGAGTTTGGGCGTAATTTGTGGTCATCTGTTTGTGTGTATATGGCACCCGCGACACAGGGTCTGCCTAGTGCGGGGCTATGAGCGTGTACGATTATCCATTTACTTCGATTATTAGACATAGACATACTTTTATTGGTGTGCCAACAACAACATAAAAAACAGTTCACATACAAGTCATAATTTGACATTTAATTACAATTAAAATTAAACTGAACATGCAAAGTAGATAGTTTGGTAAGGTCTGTGTTATAAACGCAAAATTAAAAAATATATAAATACTGCTACATTACATTTACCATAATTATATGTTATAATTAATAAGTAAATAAATAAAGCAAGGTAAGAAAAATAATAATTATAATAATAACGCACACAAGCAACAATATATAAGATAACAAATAATGATAATATCAAAGTTTCTACATACTATATACCAAATATAATAAGATTATAGGGTTGTACCCCGTCACAGAATTTTTACCTCGAAAATGCAGGAACAACACGGCCGCCGGTCGACAAATCGGCCTGCTATAATGTTAATATTATGTTTACATGTACCAAATTAACTATCAAGTTATCTTTGTAAATATCTGTCGAATTGTTACAATGTTTTGACAAACATTTGCCAACATATACAAAAATATACAAAATGGTAATTATGTTTATTTATTAAGCTGCTTCCGATATTAGAGAAGTTTAAAATTTGTATATGACGGCCTTCTTGATTTTCAGTTCCGGTGGAAACCTCCGGGTTGTATAAATTGTACGCGTCGTCAGAGTATTTTTCCTTTAATCCACATTCAGGTCGAGCAAAAACTAAATTAATTAAGTTAGTTGAACATACTTAGGAGAAATGGCTGCAAAGCTAAAATTAACAATTCTTATACTACATTCTGTTTATTCTGCTTTGCCGTGAAGTATTCTTTGTAAAAACTCATCCCATGCAAATATTCAATTTTGTAATAATTTGTGAATGGGGCCATAGCTTTATATATCTGATGACATAGATACCCTAAAAAATTACACAATTAATCATGGCCGAATTCCGGATCCAACGGGGTAGAACGAATCTAGGAAGTTGTAATCTCCAAACTGATGTTATTGACGATATCAAGGTCGTGGTCGTAAATCTTCCGAGGTAATTTTGACGAAAATTGTTGTTTGAATTCTCTACATCATAGTTAATTCATATAATTTACGACGTACCTTTGAAAAGGGGCTCCAATCTATAATTGAAATCGCACTACCATAAAAGCTTTGTCACAATTTTTTAAGAAATTCAGTGGAACTACAAATTTTCATATTTTAAATTACATTACGTTATATTTAACTGTCATTCAAGACATCTCTAGATTGTAATATTTTGCAAAAGATTAATCAAAATTAATTTTCTTTTTTGTTAGCCATGCCTAGTTCTACAATAATTTCGCAAATTCCAAAAGTATCCAAGGCCACTTCTCCTCATTTTACAATTAAATGATAATTTATTTTTTACGTATCAGTTCTAACTGTTGAGAATTGCGCCACTCTCTTAGCCAACGGCTCGTGAAAATTTTAAATATAACACGTGTGTGGGCTTTGTGGCATAATATGTTTAGCAATGATTGTCAATTCCCCAATATTTGCTTGGAATCTGTTTACAAACGTACAATAATGTTTACGTCAGCTGTAGATTCATAATAACAACCACATCAATTGCCTGGTTGCAAACTTGGGAATGCCCTGTACCATAAGTACCAGAGCGACGGTATTTACTTTGGAGAACTTTTTTTTAACGCAGACACTCCCCCGTGAGTGTCTGAAAAAAACTACACGATACTAGGGAAACCCTGTATCGCGGGTGCCATGGACCCACACATAAACAACAGAGAAGGAGAGAAATAAATGTAGGCCATACAAATATTTCTCCCGGTCCGGAAATCGAACCCGGGACCTCTGCGTGCCATGCCATCATGGTAACCTTTCGGCCATAGATACAATTACTCTTCCCAGAACACCCAGACCAGAACCAATTTAGAAAAGTTCATTTCCTAAATTGGTCATATCTGGAATCGAACCCAGGACCTCCGCATCCAACGCTCACAATGTAAGCCCTGAGGCCACCGAGGTCTTTAATTTTTATATTTGAAATTTTTATATTTTACGTATTAATTTGCTTATAATTGAGGACCGTTTTCGGAACAAATTAATTTCGTTATATCCCTCATTGCAATACGACGGCCTCCGTTGGTCGACTTCACACCGGTTTTCATGGTGTCGCCATCTCTGAGGTGCCGGGTTCGATCCCCGGCCGGGTCAGTGTAGAAAAATAACTTTTCTAAATTGTGTCGGATCTGGGTGCTTGTGGTACCGTCGTTGTTTCTGACTTCCATAACACAAGTGCTTTATGTATGGGATGTTGTCTAACATTTATTTATATATTTATTTATAAAAAAAATACCGTATTACTTATACTTGATCAAAACAAAACTTATAACCTTCCTAGTCATTAATTCCAAATAAAAAGTTATTTTAAAGAATTTCCCTTAGATATAAATCCTAAGCATTAGTGGTCATATTTGTGTAATGTGGAATAGACTCGAATCACATGCGCTTTTTTAATTTGCTCCATCTCTGCTGTGCTTCTTAAACACTGGGCAAAGTATTTTTGCACTTCAACGAGTACATTGCATTGGATTTGTCACCCGCAACATCAGGAAGCAATAGCCTGTCGAAACCGATAACCGGTCCCTATTTAGTAAGAATACTCGTTTGCTTGAACACCTTGTCGATACGGCATCTGTGCAGGTTTTATGGCTAAAATCGTTGAACCGTAAATTAACTGGTCAATAAAAGTCATTTTCGAATTATTCTGAATGAAGGTTCAGGTGTTACAAGAACCCGTACACACCTCTATCTGTTCACATACAATGCCGCACATCATTGATTTTTGTTTTATATGCACAGTCCCCAAGTATTATGATTATATAATCAAATATGTTAAGAAACCTATTTATACAGATTCAGCAAACGTTAGACGGAAACAGCAAAAAATAAACAGTTTATTTCTGGCATACTGAGAGTCCCAGTATTGAAAAATGCAAGGCAACTTTACACCATTAAATTTCTGCGCCTTCAAAACTTTCACTCTTAGGCATAACATCTTGTTACCACAGTAGCAAATACTGTAAACATTAAGCAATATTTCTGTTTATTCTTCTACATGGCAAACCTGTTTGTTGCTAACTATTATGAAGTCACTTACTTAGCCAATGTTATCACTTAACACAGTACACATTTACAAAATCAACCTATTTTATGTCTCTTTCACACTTTATAGCCAAACTTTAAAGGTAGTTTGAGAGTATCTTTATGACAATTGTAATAATGAATTGTATGTTGAATTAGTGTAATATAATTAATTTACAGAGTTCCTTAATACTTTCAAGAGTAAAATATAGCCGCACGCGATGCTTATGACTCGCATTGCGGATTTACATTACGATTTCAAAATATCGTACTGCGGTATGCGGTCAGTGTACCTTCAATGTCTTTACAGAGATACCGAATACCGGACTTGTGTTGATGCATCTGCATATACTTGAAGTGGTCTTGAAGAGGTTTTCAAACCATTAGCCCTGTCTCCTCCAAGAGGGGGAGTGGTTATTTAAGTTGTAGACCACCAAGCTGGCCAAGTGCAAGTGTTAAAAAAGTTTCAGAATTTCCATAGTGAATATGAGAAGGAGGAAAATGAGAAGAAATTTTGAAACATAAATAAATAATAGGCAAACAAATTCGTTAGAAACCAAAAACAGAGATCGGCACAAAGCACATACAAAAAGTCGTGGTTCGTTCCGTAGCTCAGTTGGGAGAACGTCAGCCACGGTATGCTGAAAACGCTGGTTCGAATCTAGCCGGATCGAAGGAATTTTTCTCAGTGCGCGACCTTTGTATTAATAATTGTAACAAACTAGTGGAGTAATTTCACACAAATAATTAAAAATCAAGGTAGTAAAACGTGATATTCAATAAACTTAAGATTGTGAAACATTTTGTACAAAAACATCAACTTTCCGGATTCACATATGCGGGAAGTCGAAAGATGTTTTTGTATTAATGTAAGCATTAAATATTTTAAGTTAAAACATTAAATTTCCAGGACGTTTTAATTATTAATTCATAATAATAAAAAACACTTCATAATAGCTTCAATACAATGTCAAAGTTACTGTAACCACGTAGAAATATGTACTACGTAGAAATCATTTGTTCCGATTGTTTAATAGAACACATTGCAGGTTGATTAAAATTTTGCGTAGTTACTTTATAATATCCAACTATTTGGACCTCAAACATTATAATAACATAATTACAGTTCAATGTCCGTATGCACACACATGCTATGTATGAGACTTACATGGGTATTAACGTTTCGGGCTATTTTCAATTAACAGGGCATTATTTGAATACTGGCCTCTAAAAGTTATTACATTGAGATCGTCTATAGAGAACAGTTCTTGTCAGATAGAGCTGTAAGAAGAATTAAACGTTATGTCACTCGTCAGCCACCTATATCTTCTAATAGAATGAAATATTTAATATTTTTTGAAGAACATACAATAGATATTTTATTTGGATTTTTAATAATCCATCATATTTTACTTTCGTACAAAAATCGCTTGTCGCTAGTCGCTTAATTGATCTCTTAGGCTGCGGCCACACTACTAAGGCGACTGTGACGCGACAGCGATTTCGTGAAAACAAACTCATATAAACTATGTCTGTGGCCGCTCTGCAGAAACGACAAACGAAATTTATTTGTTCATACGTAAAGAAATTTCAAATGTTCTACAAGTAATGAGGGTGTCCGCATTCAATAAAATTATTTAACACTTTTTACATCTGTATTAGGCTAATTAATACGGATCTAAAAAATGTCAGAAAAGTACAATAAGAACTTGAAAACAGTATTTTTAGTGAATTTATTATATTTCGTAAAAAATCATGGAACGAAAGTTGTTGTCTATTATGTAAGTATCATACGTAGTCTTGCGAGGTTGTTAATAGTTTAGAAATAATCTTGTATAGTGATGTGTTAGACGTTTGTGGTTGATTGTAACTGAATTAGCTAAAAAGAAAAGTTAAATTTACATTTGTCTTTACAGCTGCTATAATTTTTCCGTAAAAAAATTCTTGAATTTTTAAAATTAAATACTACAAATTGTTAAGAATATATAATTTGCCTCGATGACCTACTGAGTGAAGCAGTAAAGTCGGTCTGTTAAGTCAATACTATTCACCAAAAACTTGCAACCCAGTAAACGTCACTTGTTTTGTTGTTGTAATAATAGTGCAATAGTATTACAATGTTACTGCTATTGTTATAGTACCTACTATTGAATTGCTACCAACTATTGTACTTATTGGAAAGGGCCTCCTATTGTACGTTTTCTTTTAATTTATTATCACAAAAGTCTTATAATGTTTTCCTTACATTGTTAAGAAAGAAAGAAAAACCTTTCACAAATCTTTTCACAACTCTGGGATTTTTCCGAACATCAATAAAACCGCCAATAACATTGCATATTTTTTGTAGCCTAAATAAATACATACATGCACTTTATAACTAAAATAACCTTGTATAAAGTACTTTTTAACCGACTTCAAAAAGTAGGAAGTTCCCAATTCGACTGTATATTTTATTTGTGTGTCTGTTATGCGATTACTACCGACATTGGTTAAATGATTTCGATGATTCTTTTTTTGTTAAAAAAGGGAGTAGGGAGTTATTCCACTTTTAATGCACTGGCCACACAGAGGCGGCCGCGGAAGCGATCCGGGCGCAGGAATTTTTGTAATGTACGAGTTTATATCAACCACACTGAAACGCATAGCAGACGCGCGGCCTAAATTCCCGCGCCCGGAACGGTTCCGCGGCCGCCTCTGTGTGGCCTGAGCATAAGGGTGGCAAATTAGTGGATGAATCCAGTTTAATGAATTTCCGTTAATCGATGATCTATATGCCAACAAAACTTGGCATATAGATATAATTCGAATGAAACTAAAATGTTGTTGTGGCCTAGAGCTGATCTGATCATCGAAATGGCGGACAGATGACAGCAACTCCTCAACAGTGTACAGCTGCTGCATTGCATTTGGGCTCATATATTCGTTTTGACAAGGACTAATATATTTTGCGTTTCAGTTATCGTTGAGGTAACAAATACAATTTAAGGTTTATTTTATTAAAAAGAGGTACCCAGCTTCAAGTTTTAAAAATTTACTTGACCAACCGAAGTCGATGTGTTAAAATCAACAATTGGACGAGTGATGAACTCTCGATACTATATGGCATCCCACAGGGAAGTATCCTCGGTCCCACGCTATTCCTAGTGTACATCGACGCCCTGGGTCGGTTCCCCTTGTCGTGTGCAAGAGTATTTGCGTATGCGGAACACTGCTTTAACTTTGTACGCAAAACTCATGGCCAGAAGCTTTCCATCAAGCTCAGTTGTATTTTGATGCGGTATATAATTGGTTGAAGTCCAACATTCTAACATTAAACATTGATGAAAGTAACGTAGTAACTTTCAGTGCGACGAAGGCTTCTCAGCCCAATTCAGATATCCATCGCATAATTACCCATTACTGTGATTTCCCTGACACTTATCACTGTGACTGTTACTTGCAAATGCTAAATATCTAGGTATTTTGATTATTCGCACTTCAAGTTTGAAACCGCAGATTGATAGAACACTGATATTTGAATTCAAAAAATTATGAGACGTTGCTGACTCCAATATCATGAAAGCGGTTTATGTAGCCTTCTGTCAATCTTTGCTCGTATGTTGTATCACTGGATAGGATGGAGCTGTTAAAACTCAAAAATTAGAACGTACTCAAGGAGTTGCCCTGAAAGTGGGTTGGAAATTACCATTCGCGTATCTCACTGCTAACCCCTACAAAAATTGCGAAGTGCTAACCGTTCGCCAATTTTAATTTAATACAACAAATGGAACTTATTACTTCAAATTTATATACTTTGCAAATATGACTGTAAACATATTATTTCTAATTGGTTGATAAAAGTAGACTATGATGAAACTGAAAACCTCATTACCGTTCTCAATTAATCTCTATCGCACGCACGCACGCGCGCACGCACGCACGCACGCACGCACGCACGCACGCACGCACGCTCCCACGCACCCACGCACGCACGCTCACTCACGCACACACGCCCGCGCACACGCACGCACGCACACACACACACACACACACACACATACACACACACACACACACACACACACACACACACACACACACACAACACATACACACACACACACAACACATACACACACACGTTACACGCACTTCACACTACAAAGCTTACTTACTTTACAGCTACACTTGCCTCTACGGAATAAGTTTAATATCAGTTGTCCGCTTAGGTGGGACCCTGGTGAGCTGTAATATACATATGTAATCTAGTACCTAGTACGGACTCCAGTCTCTCCCAAATTGCGCTTATATATAACCATTCGATCTATTTCACGTAACATTCGTGTTTGAGAAATAAATAATTACTATTATTATTATTATCTTAATTAAGGTTAAGTGACGTCAAATTTCAAACCTTTCTTTAGCTTCCATGGAAAGTCTTGTTTAATTTTGTTTTCTGTGTCAAGCCAATAAAATTCCAACTTTCATTTCGCAAATTTTCGAAATACACGAAGACAAGTTGAGCAGTTCAGAAGTGGAGCTAGCTAAGGGACGTAAAAGTTTGTCTGGTATATTGTAATTAACATTCAAATTTCGCATCAAACTTTTCATTCTGAAAACATTGTTTTCTTGTGTACATGAATTCGGCTATCAGTGGTGTGACCCCACACATAATATATAAGATGAAAGGTTGAGAACGAGGGATTTATCATCAACATCATGTCAGCCGGAAGACGTCCACTGCTGAACATAGGCCTCCCCCAAAGATTTCCAGACCAGCCGATCGGACGCAACGTGCATCCATCGGTTACCCGCTGCCCTTACCAGGTCATCTGTCCATCTAGTAGGGGGTGGTCCCACTGAACGCCTTCCGGTTCGTGGTCTCCATTCAAGAACATTTCTGCCCCAACGACCGTCAGTTCTGCGAGCTATGTGCCCTGGCCACTGCCACTTCAACGTACAAATCCTTCAAGCTATGTCGGTGACTTTCGTTCTTCTACGGATCTCCTCATTTCTGACTTGATCACGTAGAAAAAATGCCGAGCATTGCTCGCTCTACAGCTCGTTGAGTGACTTTGAGTTTTTTTATGAGGCCCATAGTAAGTAACCACGTCTCAAAGCCGTAGTCGTAGTAGTCATAGCAGGCAGCACGCACTGCTCGAAGACTTTTGTCTTCAGTTCTGACTGCGGTATTGCGGACGAGAAGACGTCCAGGAGCTTCCCGAAAGCTGCCCAACCGAGTCGGATTCGACGATTGACCTCTTTCTCGAAGTTGGCCCTGCCTAATTGGACGGTTTGCCCGAGGTAGACATACTCGTCAACAACTTCGAAAGTAGAGGTTCCCACTGTTATAGGAGTGGGTACGACATGGACATTCGACATAAGTTTTGTCTTGTACATGTTCATTTTTAGACCCACTCGTACGCACCCGCTCGTAGAGCATGGTGCCAAGCTCTTCCAACGATTTTGCCATGACCACGATATAGTCAGCAAATCGAAAGTGAGTGATGTACTCGCCATTGATGTTGATGCCAAGTCCTGTCTATTTCAGTAACTTGAAGGCATCTTCCAATGCAGTGGTGAACAGTTTCGGAGAAATGACGTCTCCCTATAGCACTTCTCTTTGCAATTGGATAGGCCTTGTGCACTGGTCCTGGAGTCGAACTGACATACGGCGTTTCCGTACAGACACTTCAACACTTCGATATACCGATAGTCCATGTGGCACCGTTGTAGAGACTGTAGCATCGCCCAAATCTCGATCGAATCAAAGGCTTTCTCATAATCCACAAACGCTAAGCATAATGGCAGGTTATACTCCTCGGTCTTCTGTATAACCTGCCGCAGCGTGTGGATGTGGTCTATGGTACTGAAGCCCTTTAGGAAACCGGCTTGTTCGGGGGGCTGAAAGCCATCGAATCAATGCGCGAGACGGTTCGTCGACTCGGGAAAACAGCTTATACACGAGACTTAGAAGCAAGATGGGCCTGTAATTCTTCAATAGGGTGTTATCTCCTTTTTTGAAGAAGAGTATCATCACGCTTCTATTCCACGCTTCTGGCGTAGAACCTTCGAGCAAGACTGAATTAAAGAGCCTCTAAAGGACTCTTAGTACCGGCGTCCCACCCGCTTTCAGAAGCTCGGATGTAATTCCGTCTTCACTCGGTGCCTTGTTGTTTTTTAGCAGTTTCAGAGCCATTCTAATCTCGTACAGACTCATGTCCGGCATATCCTCAGTATAGTGTCGGGTGAGCTTGGCTTTAGAATCTTTAGAGGTATATAGCTGGCTATAAAACCTCTCAATCTCCCCCAGTACCTCTGACTTGGACGGTACAACGCTGCCATCTTCCGTCTTCAGCTTGTAATGTAAGCTGACTTTGCCCAATAGACATGTCCCTTGCAAACACTTTGGGGCCCTTGCTCCGCTCTATGGTATCTTAAATAGTATTGGTATTAAAGACCCGTACGTCGTGTCACATGGACTTCCATACGTGTCTATTGAGCTGTCTGTAGGCTTTAGCCTTATTGGAGGACTGCAGTGTCATATCACGTCGATTTGAAATTAGCTTGAGGGTATGATTGGAGAGTTTCTGCGGCCTATCCTTGCAGCGGATCCTGAAGATATATAATATCCTGAATATGTTGTCAGAGAAGCATAGTGTCTGAGTAAAGTAATGTCGAAGTAACATATTGTTGGAGTAGCGTGTGCCGATATTCAACTGTAGAGTCTGCTGCAACATCTAAAATTCGTCGTCTTTGCATTGGAAGCACATTAATTGCATTTTCAATATAAAATCAAAACGTCGTAACTTGCAATATTAGATACTGAACTTTCAACGATATGCCAACAGGGTAAAGTGTAAATTATATTAACAGTCCACAATTTGTTATATAGGTACTTTTAAATTAGAAACTACTACCAATCATTAAAGATTTCATAACGTTTCAAATTATGAAATGTGTGAGTTTTGGCAACAGCGGTTCTGGTAATAATCGAGACTTAAGGTACTTCTATTGTTTTTTTTCTTCCGTGGTTAACACTAACTTTTTAATAACTCCTGTCTCACGTAATCAATTAATCAATCTTAAGTAATAATACTCTTACGGCGCGTGTACACGCTAAGAAATTTGACGTGTCTGCTACAGAAAAGATGAAAATGGTTTTGTACACGACAAGAACTTTGTCGGATCTAGCCACGAAAATGTGTCGTGACTGTAGCAGACAAGAAAATGATGAGTTTGTACACGATACGAATGCTTTCGGGCAGACGTGTGTAAGGTAAACGTGTCAGTGCATTAACGAGTCTACTAATTATTTTTCCTCCGATATAGGTGCATTACTATGGCTATATATATATATATATATATATATATATATATATATATATATATAAATACGCATAAATCATATACTACCAAATAATATTTTTAAGAAATGTATACTTAATATTAATGTTTATTTTTTTCTGTATTTGTCATTTCTTGAAAATCTTCCTTAAGAATAATAAAATGAAATTAGTGCTGCAACATTGGTACTTTGCAACACCAGTTCACGCGCATAAAAGTTCGTTTACTGACAATGCGCCCCATACAATAGCGGCAGAGCGCGTCGAGTCGGGGGTAGACAAGATTTTTTTCTTGTCTGGCGCCGAGACAGTGTACACAGTTCGTGTGTAGAAACGACACGAATTCTTGCATAGACCCGGCGACTTTTCTTAGCGTGGACACGCGCCCTTAAGTAAAGAGCTTATACAGAGTCAAGGACGCGTCAATCTTTACATTTAAGATGTAAATTCAACTCGGCGTACCGCTTACAATAAAAACGCTCCAAACAGGAAAGTCTAACGTGCCAAACTTCGTGTGTTTTCGACTATACAACCATGTGGTGGAGGCCGGGACTCCTAAGTTACTGAAGGCACCCATCTCTCGCAAGTAATTAATATTTAAGCTTAGTTCTATAGTTCGAAGTTGTAAGAGAAATGAATATAAATGTTATTGTAAAATTGCCCCAGAATGAAATAGGTGCATAAACATAGATGCATCTGTTCTACCACATAAAAAAAACAATAAAGTTTCTTAAGGGTCGATAGTACCTGAGCTCGAATCCAAATTTTTCCCGTACTAATACGGTTCATTTTATATAATAATAACGCACACACTCAATATAGCCCCGTACTAGGGAAACCCAGTGTCGCAGGTGCCATGGGCACACACATAAACAACCACAAATTACACCCAAACTCGCGAGAGAAATAAATGTAGGCCATACAAATATTTATCCCGGCCCGGGAATCGAACCTGGGACCTCTGCATGGCAGTCATGGTTACCGTTTGGCCACGGAGGCAGTTATTTTGCTTGGGTCGAGCGGCAGGGACACTTATTAGAGAATTTATTTTTTACGAACGTATTTCAAGCCATTTGAAAACTATAACGTATACCATATATGTTCTATTTAGTTCAGTTGATATAAAAAATAAATCATTGCAGGTATATGTAAAGTACCTATTGCACACAGTTGTTTTCTTGTAAAATTTCGCGGTAAATTTGTTTTTTTTCTATAGAGAAAATTTTTAGGAATTTTTTTTTATACATGACAGGCAAATGACTCCACTCCACCTGATGTTTTGATGTACACGGGGCCTAAGGAGGTTAAGAAAATGCTGGTTGACGAAATCATCGGCGAGAAAGTTATAGAGAATAAATTCGAGTGTAGCAATTAAGTTCACCTCGAAAGAAAGCTAAGCTAACAGTCTTGTAATAAACACCTCAAACAAAAATATAATTGGTTTATAAGTAGGTAGTTTATTACCCCAATAGTTTCAAGTTCAAGTGAAAACACGCCAGATATTAAACCAATTAAGCTCTATAATTGGTTTAACATCTATATTAAACCAATTATAGGACTACTTAGCGCTAACAGTTCAAGGAAGTGTGTGAGCGACAACAAGGATTTATTTCGGTAGGGCTTGGATATCGCTACGTAGAAGTATAAAGAACTATATAATTCTTGCTGCCCAAGGCTAACAACCAAAACCCTGATGCGTGTAGTTAGTAAATATTGCATTGCGAACTTGCATCTGGAAAATTCGATGCATGCAATGCGTCCGCGCTGCGCCGGCGCACAACAGTCGACTTGCGAAATAATCCTTTCTTAACATTCATTGCCGTTTTAAGAATTTCGACTTACTATTCTACTAGCTTATTACGTATTTAACTCTGTTAATATTAATTAGACATTTCGAAAGATATATGTTACTATATGAAGAGTTATTAGTAAACAGAGGTTTACTAATAAATTAGTCAATAATTAGTGAGTAAATTTATCAAAGTACGTGTTCCTTCATTCGCGATGATTTGTAGCTAGATCAAGTAACGTACGTACCTAAGTTTTGATTTTGTAACGTCCACTTTTATTAGTCAAAAATAATACTGGAAAAGAAACATAGTGTGTACACGCTATGACTTTCGATAACACAGCATGCAACGGTTATAGCTCGCTGGTGAGCACCCGGCTTACTATAAAGTTTTTGTTTGACAGAAGCTAAAAATCTTTGATATTGGTATTTAAATATCCTTACAGGTAAATAATAGAGAATAAGCGCTAAAAGCGTTTTGTTATTCAAAGTAAAAATTTCAAGACATACTTTCATTTTCATATTATTTTCTTAGAAATTTCTCTTTTGCTACTCGCTCACATGTTGATCAACAAATCTCAAACAAATTTCTCGAGTATAAAGGCATCTTCGGACGATTGCATTCCGATGTTACCTCTCACAAGCATTCAAACGTGGACATTTTGACATAAAGGCACCTTTGTCTGTTTTCTGCAAGATTTTGGAGTTGTAATCATTTGATTTAGTTTGTGATGTTGACTTGATTAATTGTCATGCATTTTTTTATTAAATATCTAGCGACGAGACGAACAAATCGTGCGCCTGATAGTCAGCTACACGCTTGTCCATAACAGTTACAGTACCATTCAGAGGTTTATATCGCAAAGATCTGAGACGCATTGCCACAGCGCCTGTCACCCTGAAATATGTACCTGTTTGATTTCTAAGTTACTTATATTTGTGTTTAGTAGCAATACCTCTCGCTAACAAGGAAAAAAATATCGTGGTGTGACCTCGTATGTCCTCGCTACTCTTGGAAAATGTGTCTCCAACCCGCCCTGAGCTAGCGTGCTGAACTACAGCTAAAGCCTCTGCAATCCAATTTCCTCCGAAAACCGTGTCCAGCACTATGACGTATAATAGGGCCATGATGATGAGAATTTTAGATTTTACTGGTAAGGTTCGCTGACTGAGCCGCCCTGTCCCTTTTTACCACATAACTGCTGTTTCAACTGTTGTATTTCGAATTGAAGGGCGGCGTCAGCGTAATCACAGTCATTAGACCCTTAAAACATATTTTAAGGACATATCCTTCAACCGGCATTTTACGTACTTCCCAAGTGTTCAAATGACTTTAGGCGGTGGTTTCCATTAATAGGAATGTCTGATTATTTTCCGGTTTTAAAATAAAATCTCTGTTTGGTTTGTAAATTGAATATTTAGCAGTGCTGAAATGGTTATTTAAAAATGGCTTTCCACTTTAATTAAAGGACATAGAACACTGACAGTTTCAGTTAATTATCCAGATCGGCCCGCATCTGCATAATAGCATTGGCAGCGAGTGCCCCAAGCTTATCGAAAACCAATAGCCGTATAAAATTAACACGGTCTCTGGACAAAGGGTTTGTGTAACACAGTAGTACAAAAACATATGCGACAGTCATTACATTTTTCGGAAATACTTTTCTGAAAGTCTTTTTTTGTTGTTATTATAAATATTTAATTATAAAAGCCCTAATTTTTTGACGTTTACGTAACTCCTAAAAGATAGAAAATAAATTTAATAAAAGTAAATCCACCTTACCAAATATCATACCTACAATAACAAAACTTTGTTTCGTTAATGCTTATTTTCGTGGTTACTATTCAACACACCACTTAATCAAGCATAAAAGAAGAAAATAGCCGCCCGAGCCCACGGCAGATCTCCGCCAACTCGACAAAGTTCGGCCAAATTTCCTTTTTTCTAAGCAACGAAAAGTTAGGGTACTTTCGTTATCATAGATTAGGTACGAAGCCCAAAATTTCGTCATAACTAGTACTTAATGTAATGTATTTAACTTATTCCTTAAATTATTTAATTTCAAAATCGAGACTTAATCGTATATAAAATGTATTTTATTTACCTCGACGTTTCGGACTTGTTGCAACATCCATAAGTCTCGAAGGGACCAACGTCATTAAAAACAAATTACGTTTTATACACGATTAAGTCCGGATTTTAAAATCAAATAATTAATCCTTAAATTACAAGTTTCTGTTTAATAACATTTTTGTTACTACTTCACTCATTGATCATCAAATTCATTAGCATATCTAAACACTTGAAATTTGGCATTTAGTTCGAATATATAGCTTACAAAGACGAAAAACAAAAAACTGACAAACCGATGCCTTATTTTCTCAAACTCGTATGGCTCGTAACTCGAGATGGCAAAATATTCTATTTATTTTAAATTTCTTATCAAGGGCGTTAATTTGGATGCATTAGTTTAAGAATAGGTAAAAGCCAGTGTGTGAATATGAAGGAAAGGTGATCTGAAAGCAGCCTGCAAAATTTGTATATACAATCCATAGTTTGCATTTCAGTAACTTTGTGCTTTAAGATAGGAGTTTGAGAAAGTAAAACGACGAATATTTTATTTCTTACTCCAATTTTAGAAAAAAACTTACCTGCAGTTGTTTCTCATACAATTTCTTCACAAAGTGGATGTAAAATTATTAGTTAAAAAATTTTAACGCTGCCACAATGTCAACGGACACTTTACGTGTTTTCAGACTGTTTTAAACATTCTGCGACATACACGTTTTTGACCACGTTTTCCTATTTCGCGCTTTAGGTACTGTTATTTAGTACGTGAGGCGCACTATAAGTTTCCGGAATGAATAAGAAAAAAATACTATAAATGACCAGAAATGAATTTATTGTTTCTCAAAATATTCTCCGTCAGCGTTTATGCACTTTTTCATACGAATGAACCAATTTTGAATACATTTATGCCACTCCTCCGTGACAATCCCTGAAACATATTTTTCATTTTGAAAATCGTTGACCGTGTAACTGGTTCTTAATTTTTGGAAATAAATAAAAGTCACAAGGGGCCAGGTCGGGACTGTACGCGGGATGGCTCATAAGGACAACGTTATTCACCTTCAAAAATTGATTTGTCTGTCTGGCCGTGTGAGAACTGGCATTATCGTGGTGCATGATGATACGGCGTTTACGGTTATTTTTACGGAGTTTGTCAATAACTTCCTGGAAACAAATGGTCGTGTACCAATCTCTATTCACGGTACAATGATTCTCCAAAGCAACAGTAGCCACGTGTCCAGTTTTATTAAAAAAAAAGAAGTAATCATCCGCTTAGAGGCACTTTGCACGTGCGCCACTTTGGTTGGTTTCGGCTCATCTCGAAAGACCCATACGTTCAATTGCTGCTTTGTTTTGGGATCGTAACTATAAATCCATGTTTCGTCACCTGTTACTATATCCCACATCAAAGTTGACGCCCCTTCGTTGAATCTGGTAAGCATGGCATTGCACCAAGTGACGCAATCCGTTTTTGAACCTAAGTCAAATTGTGTGGGATTCACAGAGGGCATAGTTTTTTCATACCCAAATGTTTTGTTTTGTTTGTGTACTATTGATTGTATTTGACTCATGCCTATGCCTAAAGATACCCGAATCTCATGATATGTCACATGCCTGTCTGTTTTGGTCGTTCGGAGCTGCATACGATGCTGTATCGATGTTTTTGTTGTTCACAGCAGTGGATGGGCGACCATCACGAAATTCGTCACTGAGATTCAAGAGTGAAGCGGTAGAGACCGCGTTTGAATTCTGCAAACCAGCTATAAATAGTCGTCTTGTATGGTGCTTCATCGCCAAAAAGCAGTTTGAAGCCCAGCAAAGATCCGCTGAGCTGTTAAATTGCACTAAAAGTCGTAGAAAATCATACTGCGTAAATTTTCACGAGTTAAATCCATGGTATGTAGACAACCAATTTCTAGAATGGCGCCATAATGAAAAAACAAGTGACAGTCAGATGAAACAAACTTTATTGTACAGCCAAAGAGTTCCATTTTAAAATGTTGTAATTACTTTTTAAATATTATTTATGTAAGTGGCCAGTTCCGGAAACTTACAGCCCGCCCTATGTAGTACCTAAAGAAACATTTTAAGTTAGGGCCTTCATGAAACTTTTTTTTATTTACGTATGGGGGGAAATGCTTTAGGCATACCCTCGAGGCCCGGGATGATCTAGGACTATGTGCGACTCATCCTCCACATGGAGGGCGTGCCCACTAAAATCCGACTTACCCTCTTGGCCAGGTTTGTACGCGCCGTGGGATCCCACAGATTCACCACAACGATGCCCTCGGCCACCACGGTTCAGCGCCTTCTTTGCACAAAAGTTAAACTAATTGACTAAAAACACTGATTCGCAATATAAAAGTAATTTGAAAAAATCATAAAATGTTTGACACAGTGGCTTTTTTGTTATTGTAATGAAATCACAGCTTTCTTACAACATACTTACAGCGCGGATTATGGGGCTCTCGTTACGTATGACAATAAATTTTTTAAAAATTCTCCTCCTGCTACAAATGCTTTCTCCGTTTGATGAACTTGATGTTTCTCATTATGTGCGTAATATAACCCAAATTTATCTACTGAATTGAGATAAGAAAGTTTAGGTACTTTAGCATTCTTCAAGACTACGTCTACGGGTTCGTAATTTATCTACAAATTCTTTAGCATACGGCGGTAGATCAATGTCTCGGAATCCTCCAACTTCTTGTCGCTCTTCTGCAAAATCCTACGAGTAACCTACTTTATAGAGTTAGGAATTGATTGACGACAATAATGGACGTGACTGACAACTTGATAAAAATAAGTTCTTTAAATTACATCAAGTCCCTAATTGAACTCATACTCTACTTTTTTCCGTATAGTTCAATAGCAAATAAGAATTTATGGACAAGCTCAAGTATTAATGGTAGCTACATTGCCCAACGCATTAGCATAGCCATACAAAGAAGGAACGCTGCCAGCATCTTAGGCACCTTACCGCGGGAACCTCATTTTATTTATATAACTTACTTTATATCCTAGTTTTACTTTAAATATTTAAGCTTTTATTGTACCTTACCTGTATATTATGAAAATAAAAATAGATTGAATAGTGTGGAAAAAAACAAGCTCTTTAAAATATTTCTAGATTTTCCAAACATGATGAAAGTAATAATAAAGTTGTAAGTTTTTGAAAATATAGCAAAAATTAGTAAAAATAGTTTAAGTAGTTACTCTTCTATAAGCAAACACTGACAATCATCAAACGAGTATTCGTAGTTCAAAAGTGGCATTTGGAGTGGAAGTGCTTGATGAGGCACGTGACTATTTTCAGAAAAATCATATTATAACCGTTCTTATCATAACCAATGTAATCGACATTTTTAGCGAAATTGAGTTATTAACATATCTGGGACCAGCGAAATGAGATCTACAACCCCCTCCAATCGGTTTTTTATATCTCGTTTAGTTTTAGTTTTGTTGTTAGCAAAATAACGTAACTGACATTTAAAAAAAAATTATCAATATCGCGAAAGTTGCCGAAATGCAAATGCGTTAGTTATGACAAGGAGGGCAGAAGTTTCCCATGTCTATACTAACCTAGAAAAGTCTCAGCGAAATGGTATTAAATTTAGACGTGCACTGTGCAGCAATAAACACAAAAATATACTTAAAAGGGATCCGGATAAATCCGTAGCCAGTTTAAACAGTCTGCCTGTCTACGTAACCGTAGCCGAACTAAATCAGAGATGCGGCTCCGCAGTTTAGCTTTAAAATTAAGTTGAAGAAGTGGCTTGCAGAAGGTTTTAATCAATATGACGATTTTAATTTGGTTTACCTATGTGTTAAAGACAGAAGCCCAGCTATATATGAAGCGCAGTATACTGCGTGTAAGACTAGTCGATTGTGTCAGGAAAACTACGCTGCGATCATAAATCCAAATTTTTTACGTCTACCACAAGCCGAGCGAGTTGTGGGCCAGGATAACCACGGTCAGCGATGGCGTAATGACTAGGACTCCTTTTTGAAGGACTGGTCAGATGTTGCCCAAGATCGAGAGCAATAGGAAAAGAGGGGGGAGGCTTTTGTCGAGCAGTGGGACAAAACGATCTCATAAAAAATGAAATAAAGATTATTTGTCTTTGACTTTAGCTTCCGGAAATCAGTTTTATCACATTAACTAGTTTCTTATTTCCTAAAATCAATAGTCACAATGATTGATCAGAGCGAGAGAAGTTTTCTTGGCATTCGCTCTTGTACGATTTCCGAACTGAATTACTCGGTCGTTCCTCATATATATCTCGCAACCGTATTGTACAAAGTGCCATATTACATTACCGCTTTGCAAAACAGAGCTGTCTTCTAATACGACTTCCCCATGTTCAGCCGGAATGTGATCACGTTACTTTCTACGAAACGGCGGTGGCGTATTGCGTACAGGCAGTAGTTGCTGTTTATCATATTAACAGCATCTTTAATCAATAAATCTATTTATTTGGCGTACTGATTATGATTTTTCTCAATTTAAATATTCGGTATCCTGCCGGATATTGTTCAACTATCCAGTATCCGGTCGGATAGTAAAAATAGGCTGGATAGACCGGATTCCGGATAGTTACCGGATATCCGTTTCATCTCTATTAAAAACACTATCTTTTGAAACTTAGTAGCTTCTGTCAATTCAACTTATGAAGAACTAGAGACCATCCTAAACTCGAGACCTCTTACACTCCTACCTTCTGATCCTTTATATTTTGCAACCCTTCCTAATTGGACAAGCCCGCCCACGGTGGAAGCCCGCCATCATTTTACAGATAACGCAAAATGTTTCGCGGAGCTTGCACTACGCGAACCGGTGTCGGGTGGATTTAAATTAGTGAGCAGTTGGCTCAGACATTTCCATAGTGTTTTGAAATTTATTGAAAATATAAGGCTTATAATAATATATAAACTTTCACCTGAAACAATTGAGGTCAAACGTTACATCTAAGGAAATTATAGGAAAAATATGCAATTGTAAATTTTTCTCGCGCCAAAGTACAGAACTGTGAAAAAATTAAAATATGTAAGACTGCTAAGCTTCGGTATTCAGCCTAATTTTATCATGATTTATTTTATTTTTAACCGACTTCAAAAATGGAGGAGGTTTTTTTGAATGTATGTTACGCGATTACGGCATTTGTAAACCGATTTTGATGAAACTTTTTTGTTGAAAAGAGGGTTCCTCAGCATTGGTCCCATTTAAATTTGAAGAAAATATTCCACCTCAAAGGGTGGCAAACTAGGGGAACCGGTTTCGCGCACTTTCCGTTAAACTTGGCAAACAGATGTAATTCTAATAAAAAAGCCGATAAGCAAACGCTGAGACTTTTAATGTAAATATAATGCAATATTTTGTTTGTTTTATTATAAATATTGAACGACATAAACGCTGTGTAGTAATATTGTTACCAATAAGTTATTTTTCGTTTCGCAAACAAATCCATGTGTGAAAAACGTTTGTGTACAATATTAAACAATAACCACATTAAATGTATGCAAACTATTCCTTTTCCATATTGAAAGCAAATACCTTTGTGCGCGATGTTTCAATTTTCAATTAAGGTCGCTCCAAAAGGAATGTTCCGGAGTATGCGACCCGGGCCCTTTATGCATTATAGTTAGTTAGTTATACTTTCGTGTCAAACCAACACCAACCAATAGACTATAATATCTTACGATCATCATCATCATATCAGCCGGAAGATGTCCACTGCTGAACATAGGCCTCCCCCAAAGATTTCCAGGCTAGCCGATCAGACGCGACGGGCATCAGCCGGTAACCGATGGCTTTCATATGGTATACCTACGAAATAACTTTTTACAGCATTTTGAAAAAAAACATCGAAAAGGGTTTTTCGGTTGCTTGTATTTTTTGTGGTATACAACATGAAAAGATACATTTAAATAACTTTTTATATTATATATCAAACAAAAAAAACAGCAATTATTGCTTTGCAAAATAAGCTATTTCCATTGAAAAACATTAATTTCTTTTTCCTGGTTACTGAAGCTGTTAAGCTCAAAGATTCTTGTTGTAATGGAGTAAGAGCGCGTTCCCATTAGGTCGTGACGACAGATAGTCGTGCAATTTAAAGCATCTTGTCTTGTATATTTAAATGAAGTGGTTCACACAAATGGTCTTTCGACCGCAACTCTTATGTTGATAGTTTCATCAACTAAAAACCAAATAAGACCGATTTCGTTTATTTCGGATATATATATTTACATCGAACATGACACCGAAAAATATTAAACATTCACAATTCCGTGATGTACTTGACCAGAATCTATTTTTCTACCCTTGAAAGTTGAAGGTCGGGGTCATTGTGTACATGGAAATTCAGATGCAGGTAGCGTATTTCAGTCCATTAGTGTCTAAAGAGCAAATTCTTGTTTTTAACATTCGGTAACTCGTGTGATTGCATGTCATTAAACTTCTAAGACATAAATTGGTTTACATTATGTACAAAAAGGTGCATAAGTGTTACAGTTTTCCTAGTTTTAACTAATTATAAGACGAACTGTCTTAGAAGTTGTTATCTAGTAGTAGTAGAGTTCCTTATTCATCCAGGAAAGTACTGCCTTCTTATCTATGTCAGCCGCCAAGCAGTAATGTGAGCATTACAGCGTTCCGCTTTTGAAAGGTAAGGGTGCTGGCGAAATTACAGGCACATGGGACTTGTCAACTTTTTTAAAATAATATCAAGTGACCGGTCGAACAACTCATGCGCCTAATGGTAAGCTACAAACAGCGTTAACGCTTTTACATTAGAGATTTTTAGAAGCGACACGCCCGTACATATCAGTTGCATTGCCACTCACAGCTTTAAATCGCAACGATCTGACGGGCAACATCACTGTGCCTGTCACCCTGAGACATAAGTTGACTAGGCCCATGTGCCTGTAATTTCACCAGCACCCTAACCCTTCAAAACCGGAATACAGTAATGCTGACGTTTCTGCTTGGTGGCAGAAACAGGTAAGGTGGCAGTATTTCCCTAGACGAACTCTTTCACAAGGTGCTCTACTGCTACTGAAACTTATGTTCCAAGGTGACGGACGCAGTGGCAGTGCCCCTCAGATCTTTACGACTTAAAGCTCTGAGTGGCACTGCAACGTTATGGATGACGTGTCGCTTACAACGAGGCGTACGACTTATTCATCGCGTCAGTCGCGCATCGCGCTTTTTTTTTTATAATACCAATATTATAAAAAAAAAAGCAATTTATCGAGTTCGAGAGAAACACCTAAGTCTTTGCGATTATTACACATTAAAATGAAACCTTTTTTACAGATTTAAATCGCATATATTAACTGCCTCTGTGGCCGAATGGTTACCGTACTAATCTGCCACGCCGAGGTCCCGGTTTCGATTTCCGGGCTGGGGGAAATATTTTGTATTGACTAAATTTATTTCTCTTGTAAGTTTGGGTGTAATTTATGGTTGTCTATGTGTGTTTCATGGCACCAAATACAGGGTTTCCCTAGTGCGAGACTAAAAAAAATAATATATATCGGTAATCATAATAATAAACAAAATAAAAAGAAAAAATAATAAAGTATATGATTTTTCAAACAAACCAGCGCGTTTTGTCAGTCAGCTGTGACCATGAGACTTGTAAAGAAACAGAAACGTTGGTTTTTGGAAAAAACAAATGTATATAATTACATCCGAATTTCATTTCCTATAAGATTGCAATTTTTTATCTCAAAATAGCAAGGTAAAAGTAAACACAGGAACATGATATCATGCATGAATGAATGAACAGAAAAATTGAATAAATCTTGTTTCTTTGTTACAGGTATGTGAAAATACACCTCTGATTGGTAACAAGTTAATTATACAGAACTTCAAGGTATGTTCAAGTACTTATTAGAAATGGACGCAACAACAACCTTTTTACTCGGAAAATGCCGTCTAGACAATATTATTATTAGAACAAATTGTAGTAGTAAAACATAGTGTTACGGACAATTGTTTTTGTAAAAGGGTAAAGGTTGGATATACGCCTTTCCAAAGGTAAGTAGGTATGTCTATTAAAAAGTATTACACCCGATAACTTGTCAAAACCATTTGAAGTTGTGTGGATATAATATTTATATTAAATAACAGTGCTTCATATGAATATCAATGTCATGAAAAGATTGTAAAGTGAAAGTGAGATAATTTTCTTCTTATTTGTGTAAATGAGCAACCCGAGAGTACCTACCTAGACCTTATTTTCTAAACGTCAACTCATTACAACCCATTAGTTTAAATCACTTATAAGAGAGGTTACACACGCGCGACTTAAGCAGCGATACAATCGCGATGCACGTTCTTAATGATTCAACATAATCGATGCGACGACATCGATGCAGTCGCGCGTTTGCATCGATACAACCACCTGTAAGGGAGATGCCACACGGTCGTTGCGTCGTGCAACTGCGTTGGTTCCAACGGACTGAGTGCCACACGAGCTGTTCCGTCGACGCGCGCTGTTTGAACACACCGTGTAGCATGTCGTTCTGACTTATATGTGGTACAGCGCAGTTGCGACGACGCAACGCCGACGCGACGACTGTGTGACATCTTTCTATATCGCTAGTGTCCAAATGTGCGTTTGTATCACTGGTAATATTCGGCGTATGACAGCTCTAAATTGTTCATACTACTGTTTTCTCTAGAGTAACAATATTTGTCGCTAGCATACATCTTAGACTGCTGTGTGTGAATGTTTATTATTGTATAGTTTTAGAAATGCCATATAACTTCCAAACTACCGAGGAATGCAATTTACTTTGTAAAGACCAGAAATGTTTCATTGTTTTATTCGGCATACTAAATGTTTATCGTATCATAAAGTATTACTCAAACATCTTTGGGGCAAGGTAACTCGAATTTCGTTAAGTATTGGATGCCCCAAATAATAATGAGGCTCAGATTCAATGCCGCAGGCAGGGAATTCGAAAATTCGGGACGTCTCAATTTACAAATGATGAACAAGGAAACAAAAAAGTCACATGGGACGTAAGAGCAAATTTTATCCGGAACGCGATTTTTAGACATACGTACTGAAAAATGTACAGTTGATGTAAGTTTACTGTAACCAGAATAAGAATATAAGTTCCGATATTATCTACCCTAATCAACATGATTTATTTAATAAGGCCTTATGTTGTACTCTACCTTTTGTTCTTTGTTTATCTCTGTATTTTACTCTTATCTGCAACAAAATGTATTAGTAATATATTGTATAGAATCATACAAAATAAAGGACATGAAGAGTAAAGCGTCGTCCTACGTATTGAATAACAAGATCAAGGGATGTAGAGCGTGTTTTGGCATGAATAATGTATAAAGATAAAATTATAGATTTTTTAGTCTATTGAAAGGCTTAAAAAATGTTTATGCTGCGAGAGCCTAACAACAATAATGTAAACTCAGTTTTATCCGCAATAGCAGATCGTTTTGTCGTCGATCGTGAAAAGGCGCTACTTACACAGATACCTAAATACAAAGTCACCAATCAAAGAAAGTCAACTTGATTGATTTATTGATTGGATTTAGTCATTCTAGTTTTAGCTATCTTATTTATCTGTTAATTAACTCGATAGTCGTGAAAAAATGTTTTATTATGCTTTAAGACTAAGTGTTACGACAATTAATACCAAACAGTACCTTCTTAGATACTAATTTTTCGTTTATGTACCTATATTTAAAAATAGATCTTAGTTGCAATGTATATATTTAAATTTTGTGTATCTACAAGCAACTTTATTATAAATATACGTTAATTATTTGTAATTTATAAGATTTTATTTAATTATAATATAAATTTTATAATTAATATAATCCTTTTTTTTCTTTACATAGTCCCACATGGGTTTACCATTTGAAATGGACTGGAGGATTGTATGCGATCAATCACATGATAATTTTCTTTGATTGACGATTAGGTATTGGCTGTATTATAAGCTTCAGTAAGATCACTATCATGCTTGAGAAGGCATAGCAAAGGGTCGAAACTCCTTTTATCAGAGAAATGTGGACGAATCGTTCACTGATTATGATTAGCTAAAGAAAAAAGCGGTACGGCTTACGTCCCGGGAATCTCAGTCTCGAAAATTTCGAAAGTCTCGTCGATTTTTTGGCAATTTCGAGACTCAAGACTTTTTTAACATTAGGCAACATCACATACGTTGCGCTCCCAAAGTAAGTAACTAAAGCACTTGTGCTATGGATAATCGGAAGTAACGACGGTTCCACAAACACCCAGAGCCGAGGCAATATAGAAAAGTTAGTTTTTTTCCATTGACCCGACCCGAGATCGAACCCGTGTCCTCAAATATGGCGACACTATGACCACCACGCGTGTGTAAACCACACGTTCACACAGGACGTTCTGTTAGTATGTTACCTATGTTTTCAGTCTCGGAAATATCTAATTTTATTATCTGTAATATTTCAACCGAAGGACTTGTATCCATGTCATGAAATAAATTAAAGCAAAAAAAATAGGCCGAACTGAGTCTCCTTCTTCTTCTTATAATAACGATGACATACATTACAGTATAGTGGCCCAGAACTCAGCCACGCCGACCGCGTCACTAAATCTTCAAATCCGGCAGCCGCCATTAAATCCTCAAGCGAGCAGGTGTTAGGGCACGCAGGGCACGTAATAAGGTGGGCCGTCGTTTGAGTCGCACTGCACAAGCAGTCCAGGTTAGAACCATCCGAAAATCCCCACCTGAACAAATTGTTCTTGCTCCAACCAACGGAACTAGCGGAACTTAGTATAATCTGTGGAAATTGAAGAAAGGTAGTAATATAATGTCGTTTCAGATAAGGAGGCTATCTGAAACTATATTATACGCCCCTTGTTTCTTACGTGCCCACTACACAAAATAAAAACTTTCATAAACAATTTTTAACTGTATAATTTGAGTTAATAAAGAACTTAACTAAAATATCACGTATGACTGTCTAAATGACTAGCCTATAAGTATGGAAGTCTACTTTTGAAATAGTCTCGGAAGTGTCGATTTTTCCGGGATTTTTGTGACCGGTGTGGTCACTAGAGTATCGAGAGGAGTGCACGAAAGGAGTCTCCCAGCACTACGTACCATTCCTTTCCTATACGTCTGGCGTACCCTGGATAACAATCGACGAGTTCCTTGCGCCGATTGGCTAATACTTTCACCACGATCGCAAGTATTACAGTGTATGACATCGACACGATCAGAACAAAATTCTCGAAGAAGAAACTCGAATTTTTCCCCGGGACGCGGAAATGCAGCGAAACTGCAAACCCTAGCGTTTATCAATGAATACATGAGTCAGCCGACACGTAGAAAACTGACGATGTCAGAAAAAGTCACAACAATGCTCTATCCAATTAGCATGTGCTCTGTTTTTTTTTCTAAGCTGCGCTACATTCGTCTATTTCAATACGTCGTTCTTAACAGGAAAGGAGAAAATACCTCTGCTATGAGCAATGATCGGAAAAGGTAGAGTTTTTTTATTTAAACTTCGACGAACAATGACAGAAAGTGGAGACTACCTAAATATAATTTCTAATTGTGACGTGAAAGTCGAGTCAGAAAGTTAAAATGTATATATACTTAGAACTACACGAAGACTGGACGCAATAGTTATAGGATCCCGGAGGAATATCCATAAATCAACAGTATGTTTTAAATACAGATATCTTAATAATTCTAATTACATGTAATAAGTAAGAATTTTTTTTGTCGGAATTTTTAATTTTTTCACGAAATTGGTAAGTACCTACCTATCCCAAATAACATTAATTTTTAATGTATTTAAGTAATTTTTCCGAAACCTGAATAGATCCAGAACAAAAAAATGTTGCAATAAGGTAGTCTCCACTTTCTATTTCTGTTCCTCGAAGTTTAGGTAAAAAAACTCTACCTATTCCGATCACTAGCCATGAGGTAACAGCAAACAGTTATCGCAAGCTACCGCGTAATACATTTGACAATGTTGTATTGTACAGCGCCACTCGCGATGACAATAAGTATCATTTTATATAGAAATAAATAAATATGTATTTTAACATTTTATTTATATTGTTTACGCTGGCACTTGCGAGAACTGTCCCTATAAAGTCATGGGGTAGAGGCAGAGGTCTTAATTACATAAACAAGTAATAAATTCATGTGACTGGGTAACGAACAAGCCAACCGAAATGAAAATGATGCAGAAGTAAACAAGATATTTGCTTTAATGTTTCTTTGTTCACTTTTTATTTTCATGGCATGAGAGATGAAAAAGATAAAACCATTGAGTTCTATTGAGACAATAACCGGTGTTGATGGATTGGTCCGCGGAAATACTCAGGTGAGAATGTAAAACCTAGTTAAACAATATTTACTTATAAATTTGTGTTACATGTTTGTTATGTTTTTTACATCATTATTCATTCATCATTATTCATATTTTCATTCTGAGATGTCTTTTACATCACAAACATGTAACACAAATTTATAAGTATATATTGTTTAACTGGATGAATTTACATAAAGTTAAGAGGTTATTTATGTTAATGGGGCGGGGGAATTTTGGGAAAGTAAGTTATAAAGCGGGATAGACATATTAGAGCAATTTAAAAAATGTGTTCCAAGTTGCCTACGTCTAGGCCGCACTCGCACAGAGGGTGATCTCAGGCTCTGAAAAAAAACCGGGGTGCAAACATGACCTAAGCGCTAACGTATAATTCTGGCAGTCACATTTTTAGGCACATTGCGGTATTTAAAAACCAGGGCTTAGTGGACAAATTTGTCTGTAGGTTAATGTAGGGTTTACCAGCAATTTGTCGTGATTCCTGCCACATTTTACAGGGCACTTGTAATGCAATTTTATTACTTGTTCGCTATTATATAAATACTGAAATAATTGAAGCCTCTACCTCCCTAAATCTTAAAATAACCGGAAAAGCTCCGTGCTGTAATGAAGAATTAGGTACGTTTATTGTAGCAATATGCGCAGCTACAATTTTTTTATTGCGTTACCTTTACATGACTTTACATTTTACTTTGTGAACAAGAGAAAAACAACTGCAACAACATAACGTTACATTACATATAATTCATGCTAGGGTAGTCGCTGATGCAGGTTTTTTTGACAACAGTCAATGCGGATGCCATTTTGTTGACATCCGCAGATGCTGATCCACATCATGCTGATTTATCTATTTAAAAAATCTATTCAAAATCTATATGAAAAAGCTATTAAGGATTTTGGATTTTCTTTAATGATTTTCTTTGAGAGCGGGGGGTCGCAATACTGTAACACAGGGTGTCCTAGTACAGATTCCGCTCTCTCATTATGGTCAAATACGTTGTCATTTCAACTTCTCCATGTATCTATTATAAGATCAATACCATTGTGATTATATTACATAAATGATTATTGTTATTGTTATTAATGATTATGCATCAAATATACAACCAGAAATAGAGACGAAATAAGGGCCATCCATCCCTGGCAACCCGCCAGGCAAATGGGCCTTATATCAATTTTAAATACCAACTCTCTTTTGCACTGAAATCACAAATTAGAAAGTTGAAATAGTACAGTGCCAACAACTGATCTACATATACGTGCTGACCTATATACGTCTCTGTATATTCAAAAGATATTTTGTATTTATTGCAATAAAGATAATATCTCTAACTATGGAGGGCTGTTCCATGTGGTGGTGTAGGAAAAACAGCAAAACATCTAAATACAAAACAAACGGAATCATATTTCATCTGTAATTAAATATGTAATGCAATTTTCGTCCATTATAGCAAAGCTCAAGTTAAACTGCTCGATTTGAAGTGAAACAATTGACGACACCCATCAATTGTTTCGAATTCAGGCTGGCCAATCAGAGCGCAGTTGTCATCGTAATGATGTGGCAGAATAGTTTTCAAACAAATTAATTGACATTTCGTCTCTATTTCTGGTTATATACTCGATGCCTTACTTCTCGTATATATCTCAGGATTATTACTATATACTCGATGTGATTATGTGATCTGCCTGCATAAAATCTGCCTAGCTTAGTCATACTGGAATTTTACGAAAGGTAAGAACGACAGTTGAGCTTCTTTTTTGTAAATTTTTCCAGCGCGCCATAATTCCTCCCCTTTAGGGAATGTCACGCACGATACGAATACCCAATGAATATCAGCATCGAGCAATGCGGAGGCTGATGTAGATATATCCGCATATATTAATTTATGCAGATTATCCCCGGATGCGCATGCATTATTATTTTTGTAAGGTAGTGTTAGCGCTGCGCTATTTCATTTCTGCCGACATTTAAAAAGATTTACTACCTATAAGAGGCCTACTTAAAATGTAGCTCGAGTTTTAAAGATAGAAGAAATATCTATAAATGTAGGACCTAAGATCTAGAGCTAACAGTAACATTAAAGACCAACCGCACCGTTTTAACTCGGACTCGTTTTTCGCATGCTCTAGCGACGACCCGCGTTACGCAAAGCAAATACATCGCGAAATTATGCGAATGTGTACGTCACACACACAAGCCGCGAATCTTACGTTTGTATGGAATTACTATGGCTATGGCTATAGCTTGGACCTTTTCAAGGCAAGAGTGAGTAGACATCATATAGATGTGTATTCTCCATCGTCCACATCATCGTCACTTTCCATCAGGTGAGATGAATGTCCAATGCGCACTTTTCCTAAGTACAAAAAAATATACAAATACTAAAATGTGTTAATAATTTCATTAATCCAAAAGAGGTACCAGGGGATTGGACCCATACATTTATTGTGTAAAATTCCATTCACTGTACATAATTTTCACAATATCTTTATTGCAAAAGACACAAAAACAGGTAGAAAGTTGTCCCAAACTAAAATCCTCTGTACTATGGGTACATAGTTCATGTCTTAAAACAACAGTAACGAATGAATTACAATATAATTTATACAGCATGGTAGGTAAAACGCAGAAAATTGGCATCGAGGTTTTCGGGAATGGAAATGTAACATTTTTTTATCTAAGAGCGGTTACACGCGGCAACTTTTAGCAGCGACGCAAACGCGCGTTCATGAAACGCGCGACACTTGTGATTTGTAGGTGATTGCATCAATGCAAACGCGCAACTGCATCGTTACAAACACGCGACTGCATCGATACAAACCCGCGATTGCATCGATACAAACCTGCGATTGCATCGATTCAATCGCCTATAAATCCTTATCGTATTACGTGATGACTTATTTACGTGATTTACATCCTAAGATATATTAGATCACATCCAACAAAAAGTAGATCCTTTACATGAAACTTTAGATACACGAATTAATAATAACGTTATCTAGCACAGCTAGAAGTTATTAGAAATACAAAACCCAACGAACTCAAATCCTTACAAAGGACAAACATTGCAAAGATAGATCGGAATGCGTAATTATCAACATAAAATAAATTACATTAAATTTGTTTACATAATCTATTCCAAATCTTCAATTAACATGCGGGTTCAAGGTACACAGAAACTTTTACAATAGAGATAACAGTTAGACAAAGAGAAACTTGGCAGTAGTCTGTACCGTAACAATATATTTTGAATAATACCTTTGTCAAATTTATAAACTCTGTTCTTACACGAATGATATAGAATCAAATTAAGGTTTTAAATGTATTTTAAAATGCTATTCTTAATTCAGTAATATCATAGTATAATAACCCTGCCGTCCTTGGTTAAAAGGGCGATGTGATATTTTACCAAAAATGAGTTACGTGTACTGCCGTGATCAGGAAAAAAAGGCGCATCTGCCACTATTTTTTCTTTTTTTCTTATGTGGATTAGGTAAGGAGTGTTACCATAAGAGAAAAGGGCGTAAGTACCCGCACTTTTATGATCAAACTAAGATAAATGGACGCATTTACAAAACAACTTTGTTAAAAGTAATTGAAAAGGCGTAATTAGTATATACGCCACTTCGTTTTAACACATTTCAATCGGTTAAGTAAACGAAAAGAAACAAGTCACATTCTAATTCTAAATTGTAGTTGAAGGGACGTAAGTAACCACTTGTGGCCTTTTGATTTAGCACACGCTTGATATTACCATGGTGACTTGGATGCCTCTGCCATTATGACTAAATGGAAAGGGCGCTAGTGACCATATGCGCCTTTTCAATCAAGTATTTCTGCTAGTTTCTAGGGCGCATGTGGTATTAGCGTTTGTTTTTGCATTAGGTTAGATAATTTTCATGGTAATACTACGTTGCAAGGACGCAAGTACACACAAGCGCCCTTCCTTCTTAGCACTTTAGGAGAAACCAGGATGTGGAAGAGAGGGACGCATTGATATTCGGTCAGTTGCGCCCTGAAGTACATAATATTTAAATTGTTAGCTTGTTAGCTTACCGCTCGATGGATAAACTATAAAGTTTTTGGCGTAGCGATAAAAAAGAGTCACTTTCGTTTTTTTTAAATTAATTATATATAAATATAATAAAAAAACATAAAAATTAAATATATATTAATTTTTTAAATTACAAAAACTATCAAGTTCTTAGGTTTTCCCAATTGTTACACACAGGAAATGACACTGCCTGAAGTGTAAAATTCAAACGACTAACCATGGACTCTCGACAAGACTGAATTCCTTCTTCACTAACCTTTGCATTCGTTGGTCAGGTGTCTGTCTACAATTGTGCTGTCATCATTCAGGTGCCTCGAATTAACATATCGTTGACATGAAGCAGAAAGAGTACTGAACCCTGAGGGACACCTTCATCTGTAGCCCGTAGTTCCGAAGAGTAGCTTTCTAAGACCACTCAAATCGAACGTTCCTTCAAGAAATCCGATACCCAATATTGGAGGTTAGGTAAGCGTTTATTTTCTTCGAGTGCCCTCTTGTGATAGTGATAATCGATAAGTAGGATATCACAGACCATATAAATACTAGTAAGGACATTATATAAATAGTGCCGTCATATTCTTTCCGCCTTGTGGGCTAAACTTTCGGATTGTAATACCGTAGTCGGAATCTTAATTACGGTTTTCTCAACTTCTGTCTAAAAAAGATCCAGCTGTAGAAATATTTGTTCAGAAAAATATCAAACTACCTACACATAACCCAATCACCTGTGATCTTAGAAGAATAGTTTAGGCCTGGAAAAATAGTTTTTATTCCTAACATTACTTTTATCGTGCTTATTCGGCGTTAAGGCCACTGCCCATTACTCTGGCCCAATACTACATAACTACAGCCAATTTTCTATAAACAAGACGATCATATTAATTATTCACATTGTAATTTTAATTACATTGCATGTACTGTAGTATAAGTCTAACTAACGCACTTCTTGTACGAAGCCACAGAAATGATTGTACTCGATATTGTAAATCTATCGTTGCTATCTTTTCTTACGTATGTAGTTATTTAATATCATTATTTACATATTACTATGTGTTAATATTATCTACATGATATGTTTTATAAGTGCTTCTTATGTAGTGTAGTATTTATGAAGATACTCTTTAGTCGCATCCCTTTTGCATGTAGCAAATTTCGATCCTAAGGCTGCTTGAAAGAAATCGCTGCATAGCAATAAGGCCGCCTGTTGCGCATTAACTTTTTCTTTTTATACTTAACTTACTATTATGTGTTGCTACTGTAATTTTATGTGTAATAAGAAATGTATCATTCATTCATTTTGGGTGCACGAGAAGAGCCTCCCCACGCGTCGCGAAGCACCATTACCATTCCTTTCCTGTATGTCTGACGTAACCTCGGGCAACAATCGGCAAGTACCGTACGCCGATTGGCACATCCTTTCACCACGATGGCAGGCATTATATTTCTAGTGTATGCCATCGCAACGATAAGAAGATTCATTGATTTCCTTCTATGTGGTTTCTAAAAGCATGTTATGACATATCTATTAAAATAGATGACAAATTTTACGCTAATATTATCTTACGACAAAGTAGTGGAAATAAGAATCCATCATGTTAATACGATCGACAAACAATGTTGCACTATTAGTCACGCGCTGGGAAAATACAAAAGTCTACATTGTAACACTCATCTTCATTCCGACGTATTTCTCGGAATGAAAACTGTTGTACCTTTGTAATATTAAATTGTACCTGTGGAACTATCATTTCCAGAAGAAAAATCCAGCTTTAAGACTACAACATATATAAATAATGTATGATTACAGTTGCATCACAGGCATATTGTCTTCAACTTGCTGCGTATTAACCTTTAAGATAAACGTGTTGCAGCTATACGACGTTAAAAATAGCATGCATAATGTTAATACTGATAATGTAAATATAAACGATAAGTTAGCGAATCCTTAATTTACATGAAATATAAAATTCAACCAAAACGTGTCTTAGATGCTGCAACAAATTACGTGAGATATAGGTAACAATAAATGCCACTATTGACGTAAATTCGACCAAATTTCAAATCTTTTAAAAATGCAAATTGATACAAGTCAAGGCTTTATTAAAGAAATTGTGCATTTTAATTTCGACGGCACGTTTGAGTCTGTTTGATAAGAACTCGGAGAGCCCATGTATATTTTTTTTTTTTATAATATCAAGTGGCGGGACGAACATGTCGTGGGCGCACGACATGATGGTAAGATTCACGCCTATATTTTATGATTACCTGATTTTGTCATCAAATATAAATTGTACAGATGGTGAGCAAAGATGAGCTTATCTCTAAAAAAGATCTCCAGTCAACCCAAGGCAGTGAGAGCAAAGGTCATAATAAGGCAACATCGTGCAAGAGAAAAAGAGGGAGAAATATAAACTACCAGATAAATAAAAAAATACCGTTACTTGTGAAAGAGTATGTCCAGGGAAGTACTGCCATCATCTCTACCGCCAAGCTAGTATTATGAGCATTAAATATTTTCAAGGGTTTCTAATTATGATGCTGGCAAAATTACAGGCACTTGAGACTTGTCAACTTATATCTCAAGGTGGCAGGCGCAGTGGCAGTGTCCCGCAGATCTTTGCAATTTAAAAGGTCTGAGTGGCAACTGTTGGACATAGGTAGTAATCAATCGACTATCAGTCGTAGCCATGGGACCTGCAAAGGGCCCGAAACCTTGGTTTAGATCCAAAAATATTGTTTCATTTCCTATGTGTAACATTAAATTAAAATTCCGCGATAAATTAAAATTTTTATATTTAATTTTGAGATTTTTCTTTTTCGCAGATGTGCAATAACTTGTAAAATTATTATTCTTACGTATTATGAAAGAGATTTCCTTATCTAATACACGCTCTGGTTACTATTAACTCATTCATAAACATCCAATGTCAGATTATGTATTATATAGCTGACGTTTTATTAGCTAGCCACATTGACTTACAAATGGCTAGCCATTATAAAATAATTCTGCATGTTCTATCAGGATTAGGTAGGTACTTATTTATGGAAATGTACCAATTATTCGCCGTCTATCGGTTTTCATCATTTTAGTCATTGCAACTATTTTGTTTGAAATTAGTAAGTAATAACATTCACACATATATATTACACTAATATTTCTCCTGGGAATCGAACCCGGGACCTATGCGTGGCAGACCAGCATGGTATCCCTTCGGCCACGGAAGCAATTCATTATTGTTTTAGTTTTCTATAGAAAAAAATGTACATCAAGTAATGATTCATTCACGCAATTCAAAAAATGACGTACATAGGGCGCACTATAAGTTTCCGGAACTGGCCACTTACATAAACAATGTTTAAAAAGTAATTACAACATTTGAAAATGGAACTCTTTGGCTGTAGAATACAGTTTGTTTCATCTGACTGTCACTTGTTTTTACATTGTGGCGTCATATTATAAATTGGTTGTCTACATCACCATGGATTTAACTCGTGAAAATCTTCGTAGTATGATTTTATAAGAGTTTAAATGCAATTTAACAGCTCAGCGGAGCTTCGCTCAGCTTCAAACTGCTTTTGGCGATGAAGCACAATGAAAGACGACTATTTATAGCTGGTATGCAGAATTCAAACGCGGTAGAGTGAATCTCAGTGACGAATTTCGTGATGGTCGCCCGTCCACTGCTGTGAACAACAAAAACATCGATGATCAATAACTGCGATGATGCGCCGTATGATCAAAACAGACAGGCATGTGACGTACCATGAGATTCGGGCATCTTTAGGCATTAGGCACGAGTCAAATACAATCAATACTACACAAACATTTGGGAGTGAAAAAGCTGTGCTCTCGGTGGATCCCACACAATTTAACTGAGGCCCAAAAAACGGATCGCGTCACTTGGTGCAATGCCATGCTTATCAGATTCAAAGAAGGGGCGTGAAATTTGGTGTGGGACATAATAACAGGTGACGAAACATGGATTTATAGTTACGATCCCAAAACAAAGCAGCAATCGAGCGTATGAGTCTTTCTAGATGCGCCGAAACCAACCAAAGTAGCGCGCGTGCAAATTGCCTCTAAGCGGATGATTCCTTCTCTTTTTAATAAAACTGGACCCGTGGCTACTGTTGCTTTGGAGAATCGTTGTACCGTCAATAGTGATTGGTACACGACCATTTGTTTGCCGGACGTTATTGACAAACTCCGTAGAAATAACTGTAAATACCGTATCATCTTGCACCACGATAATGCCAATTCTCACGCGGTCAAACAGACAAATGAATTTTTTGAAGGTGAACAACGTTGACCACATGAGCCATCCCGCGTACAGTCCTGGCACCCTGTGACTTTTATTTATTTCCAAAAATTAAAAACCAGTTACGCGGTCAACGATTTTCATCACTTAAAGAGGCTGTCGAAGAGTATGAAAAATATGTTTCAGAGATTGTCACGGAAAAGTGGCATAAATGTTTTCAAAATTGGTTCATTCGTATGAAAAAGTGCATTAACGCCAACTGAGAATATTTTGAGAAACAATAAATTAATTTCTGACTGTTTTTATAGTATTTTTTCTCATTCATTCCGAAAACTTATAGTAAACTTATAGAAAACTTATAGGCCTCAAGTACCTATACAAAAAAATCCGACACACCTACCACCGACATCCTTTTGTGGGCTGAACGGGAAAAACATGAGGAAATGATTTGCATATTAACACAAATATCCTATATAACTATTTCCTAACCTGACCTAACTGCGCACTCATAAAACTTGTAAGAAATCTATACAATAACCGGCCCTAATGGCATTGGCATGGCATGCCCTTATATTCAAAATGCTCATGGTTGTTTATACAACCACGAGCTTTTTGAATTCCGTCAAAGACACCAGATGGTATTTACCAATTTTACGTAAATACTGAATGTTGAGGTTTTCCCTCGAATACCAACTCTGACCGAATTTTGACTATGGTAGGCAGTCCACAAAGCTATTACGCGTCGCACCCTTTTGAGAACGGCTACAAGGAACCTATCTGATAACAGCTTTAATATTCTGCTCTGAGAGAAAAATTCTACTGAGAAAAGAATGAGTGGAATATTTCTTTCTTTGATATTGAATATCATGATATTTTACTACCATGATACTCACATATTTTTTGTGAAAATACTCTACTGTTTAAGATCGAACAACCTCAAACAAATATCACATCGATCTTTCTGGACTCGAAAGTGCGTCTGTTGCCTCACCGTAGCTACCGCTCTTATAAACTGAACTACAGCGTGGTAGCCCCATAGTGTATACCTACTAAATATATGGATAGCCCACCAAGAGCGGATGCTACCGTGGTAACTACGGTAAGGCAAAAGACGCCGGTTCGAATTCAGCAAATCGAAGGATTTTTCCTTTGTGTATGTTCGCCCTTTGTATCAATAATAATAATAAAAAAGTAATTGGAAGAAGTTTATTCGGCATCTTGCATTATTTCGGATAAATAGATAAGAAAAACCAAAAAGGAGTTTCACTGGCTCACGTGACGTCATCGATACGCCAGATATCCTTGCAAACATCGATTTGACACCACTTGTCACAAGGAATTTTTTCACCATAGACAAATCGAAACCGAAAATAAAGTAACTGGACATTCATTGATGGACAGCTGTGGGAATTTCCGCTGTAATAATAAGGAAGTAAGAGTTACATAGTTAAACGTGGCCTTGTGGTTAATTTATTTTGTAAACCTTAAAGGTAAGTGAAGAAAAGGTCAAATTCTTTAGTTATATTTAGTATATCTGCGTGTCAATTAGATTAGGTGTTAAATCCGGGTAACTCGGGGCAATAAGGCAACTATTTTAATCGTACTCACGTCAAGTTTATCGCTGCCATGTATTTGTTTTGTTACAGCTTATTCGTCGCACAAATAGCCGCACCTTAGATATACCTATACCTACATATAGAAGCAGGCGACAATGTGAAGCCCCAAATATCCATAAAACCACGGGTCACTGAATATCCCAATTCACATATTTTCTTCCTAAAGGAAAAATCCCGTGATTGGCGATCCTATACAAAGTTCAAATGAGTTGGATAACATGTTCGTTCCATCAAAACAACGCTGCGAAGTTATTAAAAAGGTTGTATTGTGGTTGTCGTGTTATGTGTCATTTAGGGAAATTAGATACAGCCGTTCAGGGAAATCGAACGATCCAAACAACTAAATTGCAATATTGTCGAGCCGTATTGGTTATCAGGGTTACTTCACAAGGTCTATATAGGGGAAATGGGCGCCACAACAGACTTCGAGTTACGGAAATGCGCCCATTACATCGTACCGCGCCGCCGCAGCCGCCGCTGCTGATGAATTAGATCCGCATAAAACTGGCGTGGTCAAAATTTCTTTTTAACCGACTTCAAAAAAGGAGGAGGTTCTCAATTGGACTGTATTTTTTTGGTTTATGTTACGCGATTACGCCGATTACATTTGTGAACCGATTTTGATGTTTATTTTTTTGTTGGAAAGAAGGTACCTCAATATTGATCCCATTTAAATTTTAAGATAATATTCCACCTCTAAGGGTGACAAACTAGAGGATGAATCGGGTTTCGCGCACTTTCCGGTAACCGATTTCAATAAAACTTGGCAAATAGATGTAATTCCACGAACTTTTGAGGCCGGTTTTTTCAGTACTCTGTAATGAGATCATATTTTAATGAAGTATCAGCTTCTTTCTACTATATTTTATTACAATAATTCCGAACTATTAAAATAAATACCGTCCTGTCTATGTACATCCTATTCATACTAGATTGAGATTTAGTAGCACTAGAACTCGTTGTGAAAGAATTATGTCACTTGATATCATAAAAAAAAATATGGCGAGGCACACTGACTATTACTCCCGCTAGATGGAGTATCAATGCTGGTACTGTCGAATTTCAAAGTAAAATATAAAAAATGTTGAAAATTAATGTAAGTTTTCTGATTTTTATATCGTGTAGATGACGACTGCACAATGTACAAACAAATCTGCATAGGTTTCTGCACATTGTTTTGTTTTGTATATTGTAAATTTAAAAGTGAAATAAACAAAAAAAACAGATCTGAAAGGAATTTGCCACAATTTCCACTTTTTATCTTTTTTTCCTGTTTCCTTTATCGTGATAATATTCCTTGCTCAACACTTCTTAAACGAAACATCATCTAAACAAACAACACGTTTGTTAGAACACACCTGTAACGTACGTCATTTGCGGTTTCTACTAAAATGTTTAACCAAAATAGAATTTTTCCATAAGTCAATGAAAAACAACTTGCTTTAGTACCTATTAGTTATTAATAGAAACGTTTTGGACCCATGGCAGCACCAAAACGATGATTTTTGTTTCAGTTACATACTCTTTATTCTTTAATTGAAGTTTAATGAATGAGTCTTTTCAAGCGTTTGCAGTCTTTGTTGGGAAATACGAAACGCGTCATATTATTTATTGTGTGTCTATCAATGTTCTTCACGTGATAGCAAAAAATTGTTAAGTTCGTGTAAAGGCTGAAAAATTTACCCTTTGAAATTTTTTTAAAGAAAGTTATTTAGTATTTTTCACTAACAAAGCAAGTGCTTTTTAACCAACTTCAAAAAAAGGAGGAGGTTCTCAATTTGACTGTATTTTATTTTTATTTTTTGTGTGTATGTTACGCGATTTGTGAACCGACATCGATATTCTTTTTTTTTTGTATCAGAAAGAGGGTTTTCTGTATTGGTCCCATTTAAATGATTCTGAATGATGATGAAGAAATGATTCCACCTATAAGGGTGGCAAACTAGGAGATGAATCTGGATTTGCGTAATTTTCGATTACCGACTTCAATAAAAGTTGATGAATAGATATAATTACTGTCATGTAACAACCACGAACTTTTGGGGTTGTTTTTTTTTATAAAAATTTTACAATTATTATCAGAAATATTGATGTGGAATCGCAATAATTAAGTTAAGAACGCATCAAGCTTGACATTTTTGACCGTCCCTATTGTAAACGGGGTAGAGTTGAATTTAAATATTGAAGAGTCAAACATGACGTGCTCTGGGCCCTGCAATTATCCGCACTCCAAACTAACCTATTAACCGTCACTTTTTCAAAAGAACGTTACGTAAATAGTGTAAAATACAATTTTGAACACATAATTTTGACAGTTTATTTCCAAAAGTACTGCCACTTGGTTTTCGCGCGTTTGTTGTAATATCGTGCTCCCAAGAGAAAGACGTAATCATAAATCTCATAGCCAACAATCATTATCTTGTGCTTACACAAACTATAATTTTACGAATAAAGATACACTTAGCCACATTTTCGTTTTCTATAACTACACACATCAAAAGTGTCTAGGGATCAAGTGAATATTTTTGAA
>NW_020653854.1:16550927-16592400 GCF_003589595.1 Hyposmocoma kahamanoa
ATCAATAGCGATACAAAAAAGTTAATATAATTAACCCTAATTGCAGCTATACTCTTAAACGTACTTGATCCCTAGACACTTTTGATGTGTGTAGTATCACCCCTTTGAATTATTCTAGTAATATTTGCATTCTCATCAGATATCAGAGATGATTCTTGAATTATGCAGACGCTTAATTTGCAATTCAGTTACCACCACAAAAAAAGTGGATTATGAAAACAAAAAGTAGATCAATTAAGTACCTATCAATTAATGTTACATGATAAAATAATAGGTAGCTATTATCCCGACATTTTGATCAGGTTGCACTCGCCGTGGTCACCAATTAAATAAATTTAGTCGCGGTTTATCACAGTTTGCAATGTTAGTGTAATACAACACGAAAGTTTAAAAGCGTAATTATCTTCATTAGTCGCAGAACATTCAAAGGCTAACAATTCAGAGTGTATGACAAAGAAAACCAAGCGCTTGTTTATTACATATAAACCTGTAACAACAAAGCGCTAAGTGAATGCGCGTACAAATATTCATAATTTCTTTACGAATAAAGATATTCATAACATTAACCTTAGAACTAAGTCCAAATTCATGGTACCACGATTTCGTTTAACTAAGGTAGATTCTTTTATGGGGAACTGTATACGTTTTTACAATAAGATTCCGGAGTATATCTTATAATTTTAAGCTTATTTCTTTTTTATTTTATCATTTCCAAAGTTTCAAACTCCATTAAAAGCATTTTAATTGGAAAATCATATATTATTACAAGATAAAAGAGTACCTATTTGTTAGATAAAGATGTATGGAAAGACAACACGAGTCTTGATTCCAAACAATTATGATTCAAAGTGTATTCTATAGCATTTAAGTTTATTTGCAAAGAGCAATCCCTCGAGTTTCTTGCTCGTTCTTCTCAGGGAGGTCAGCGTAGTGAATGAGCAGCTTAAAATGACGTTGTCAAGTGTAAAAAATTTACCTATGGAATAAATGATTATTTGAGTTTGACTTTGAATGATTTTTTAAAATAATATCCTTTGTGCTAAAATTGTAGTAGTATTAATGTTAAAATTGGATATTCCAAGGATTCGCACGAAACGTTACACTTCCACATTTATATAGTGAACGGTTGGAGTGGAATTCCCTGCATACGGACTTATTCCCTGCTCCATCGTCGACCTAATCGTCACTTTTCATCAGGTGAGATGGAATGGTAAAATGCCCAAAATAACTTATTTTGAAACAGCGCCCATTACTGTATTTCAGATATTTCTTTTTGTTAGGTAATAATTCTTTAACTACTGTCGATTGGCATTAAATTGCTTCAAATAGCAACTAATTCTTTATTTATTTATTTTATAATAAATCCGTATTAAGTATACAACATATTACTTTTACATTTTATTATTTGTTAGGTGTTTTATGAAGTTGAAGTGATTCTCAGATTCAGCGGTAAAGGATGAAACATTTTCGAACAAAAATAGATCCAATAAGTTCACATCAATAGAAAATGTATAAATAGTTCACAGGAACGTATTGAATATAATAAATGTACCTCAGTAGGTACCTCATCAAAAGTATGTAGGTATCAAGCAAGTTTTTACTAATTACTGAAAACCAGATTTTAATTTTTTTTTAACACCAACGGTTTTTGGGTTAATTGAATAATTATACAATTTATAAATATAACATAACTGCATTAAATCGTAGCAAATCGTTTCTTTATCTTGTTTTGAGTTTGTTCTCAGTGTATTTGTTGTATAAGTAAATTTAAATGTATTATAGAAGGTGAAACTCGTTCCAGTGCCGTTTGCACCTGTTATTTACTGTACTTTTTCTTGCAAAATATGTTCATATGCTCATCAAAATATAAAACCATATAATATAGCTTGTCCCAGATATTTAAAATGTATAATTGTTGTGAAATCTGACAATTGCCAGCTGCGAATGCCCAAGGTAGAACGAATCTGAAAAGCAGCATATTGTGTATATACATGGTGTTGAAGCTTCATCCATTTCATTAGAACTAAATTCCATTACTTCCATTTCTGAAACTGTACCTTTATTTATACTTTTTTTAATGTAAATGTGAAGAAGCTTTATAATACAAATACCTTAAGTGTAAAGTTTTTATTTCATTATAAAATTAATCCTCGTAAATGGCAAATTTTAATATCAACCAGAATATTATTATGAAGCGTATATATTGCCCCTTATTTGTAACTTTATAAAGATGACTGCCAAGACAGCCAGTTTATTGTTATTCCTCGTATTAATGTTATGTTTATCATTAAAAAAATATATTTTTTCTTAACATAAATTAAAATATCGTAAATGTAGTATCGTAAAGGCCTTAGACATGTCATCTGGCCCGCTAGCTTTCACCAGACAGTGGTCAGAGGTACCCAATGGTGCCACCACCGAGTATCGGTCTGGATCAGTTGTTAGCAGTAGGTCCAAGCAATTAGCCGTATGAGACTCAACATCTGGGATCCTTGTGGCGCCACTGACAAGCTGGGAAAGGCTTAGCGATAACGCAAGTTTTCACGTCTCTCTCCCAGCATGATCGATCATCTGGTATGGGAACAACCGTTCTTGAGGGTGTGCATTAAAGTCCCCCAGAATGACTAGTTGCGCCGCTGGGTACCTGATCATTACACAACATAAACATTAAAACGTAAAAACTGCGCAAATTACAGCTCATTTAACAATCTGGGCTGCTTAAAATCTCATTGAACTTCACACAACCTTGACAGATCGTAAACATGAGATTCGCTCAAAAAACTACAGGAAGTCAGGAAGTAAATGTCTACAATGTTCGAAATAATAATTATTACATTACGACGCGTTATGAGTTTGTTAAGGTCAAGTGCAAGTTATTAGGCATGCATTACATGACGCAAAAAGAAATACAAAAAGGTCAACAGGTGCAAGTACAGTGCGGTTTTATTTTAAAACCTGTCCGCTATGTTATTTTAAGATTGCCAATCAATTTATTATTAAGAAAGCAAGTAACTGACGTCGTCGCGATACAAACTTTTTTTTCTCACACAACATTTATCTGCTGCTATCTGCTATTAAATCTGTACAGATTCAAAAGCACGCAATTCAAAGCAAAGTCAACTCTATGTTGTTTGCGATGAGAAATACTTAGTCAAACTTGATGTGAATTTGACTGCACACGCGATTCCTAAATTTTTTTCCTTAATCCTAGCCACTTGCATTTTTTGTTATTATTAATAATAAATACTATTAACACAATATTGACTACGGTGTTCTCAAACCAGACGCAAGTGATTTCCGATAAGTAATTAAAAGTTAATTAAATTCATGGTTTTTTTTTTTGTTCATGATACCAAGTAGCAGGACGAACAAATCGTGCGCCTGGTGAGAAGCGACACGCCTATCCAAAACAGTTGCAGTGCCACTCAGAGCTTAAAATAGCTAAGATCTGAGGGCCACTGCCACTGTCACCTTGAGACATAAGTTGACAAGTCCCATGTGCCTGTAATTTCACCAGCGCGCTTACCATTCTGTACCGGAACACAGTAATACTCACATTACTGCTTACCAGCAGAAATAGGTAAGGTGGCAATACTTCCCTGGACCAACTCTTTCACATGGAGCTCAACTGATACTAAAATCATGTACAAACAACCGTAAGAAGCCATGGAATTCTTCTTTCTTTATAAGAGCTATATTATGTGTGGCTATATTGTTATGACATGATAATATAAATGATACTTTTTATATTACCTACAATAATAAAATGGTCTAAGGGTCGTATTCCAGAACTCTACTCAATACTCAAGTCAGGACTTGACTATTGCAGTGAGCACTGAAAATCATACTCAAGTCCTTGCCATTAGGGTCGTATTTCCAGTGCTTGAAATCATACTCAAGTCTACTTAAATCCTGACTTGAGCATTGAGTAGAGTTCTAGAATACGACCCCTAGTATACTACCATAAATCTTGAAACAATGTTGTTAGGGAGGAAGAACTAGTATTTTTTTGCGCAGCTGCCTGTCCTTGTGAATAATTTATTTCTAAAAAGTAGGTACATTTAATAGATTTAACTGAGTAGAAATAACGAGTACCGCCTACCTAAGACCTTTAAGACTATTTACGATCAGTCATTTTGTTTTCTGTATTTCTACAATAGTTTTTGTATGCATTATCTCGATGCTTTCCACTAAAATTTATGTCGTTAAAAATTGAGAACAAAAAATTTACCTCAAAATTACCCAGTATGGCATAATAAAAAGGATCGTACTCATAAAGGCCTTGACTTATTTAATGCATAAAGGTATCGAAAATGCAAATGCAAATGCAAATTTTCCCTACTTAGACAGAATAGAACACATGAATATAAATAATAAAATAAGTCTTTTATTTGATTTATGATTTTTAATTGAAACAAATAATAAAAGACTTTAAATCAAAGTTTTTTTTAATGACGATTGATCAATTCAATCAATCGTCATTTTTTTGTTTTGCATATTTAATTAATGTTACTTAAATTTCCCACTCCTTCTCTGTATAAAATCTTTTTGGTAACAGTCTGTTTCTCGTTTTTGATATTGTATTGTCTGCTTTTGAGAACAAACGTTCTGCAGAAGGAATAAACTTCGCCGGAATTGCGAGGTACTCAAATATATATTTTTTTTTTATTATTATTATTAAGGCTTTGGCAAAGCCATCAGCCTAAACATGAAGTTTAAATATGTTTCCGTAAATATGGCCGCCACAAAGAGGATAGGCAATTTGAGGCAGCGTGCTTGGATTTACTCGGGATTCCTTAAAACGGGCCGATACGGGTATTTTAGTTCGAGATTCGTATAATTTCGCGTTTTAATCTTCGATTAAGGCACAATAGCACTATCCTATTCCACTTTAAATTAGATTTCACAAAATAATTGAAAGTCAAAATAAAAACGACACTTTTCCTTCCAAAAGGTCCAGAGCGAATCCTACTCAAATATAATGTTTGTCAGTTATGATACGTAATTCAAATGTTTCTAATTATTTTTCTTCATTCTCATTCTTATAAAGAGGCAAATGGTGACGTACACTATACAGCCAAGTCATTTGTGATGAAGGTTGCCATTAAAAAAAATTGCAAATTGACTTGCATTACGATATGAGGTGTCCTAAGCAGGAATTATTCAAAACAATACGATACTTGCCAAAAAGTGTTAATACCTAAAAAGTATCAAATGAAAAGTATCGAATACAAAAGTATCGGTATCGGAAGGAAAAGTACTCGAAACCAAAAAGTATCGAAACTTTTTCCATGTTCCTAGTCGGAATCGGTCCGCGGAACTTTTCATGACGCACGATCGACCGGTGCTGTGGCGGGTCGCGCCAGGCGCGACGCATCACAGTTTTTCTGAATTTGCATAGTTTAATTTGAAGTTTATCATGAGCTTTACGATGAAGAAAAACATGATGAGGAAACATGGACACATCCGAAATTTCATGATATGTGATGTGAGAAGTTCCCTATCCGCATTGAACCCACGTGGGAACTACAGCCCAGGTTGTGAGACGAGGCATGTGCCCAGCAGTAGGACTACATATAGGCTAACTATTTATTTATTTTTATATTATTAAACGCGTGTATTTGTATTTTCAAACCAACCCACGTTTCGGATCCTTTACAAGTTCTATGGTTACGATTGAGATGGTAAAGTCATCCACCAGTTATGTCTAATATTAATACAAACTACTTAATTACAAAAGTTATTAATATAGGCTTATTTTTAATTTACCAAAGAACATTCCAATTTACGCTATAAATACGTTTTGAAAAATATTATATTTTAATAAACTAATTTCGAACATGCAGGACAATGGAAAATATTGACTTACCCAGTGCTGGTAGCTGGTAGCTGTAAAGATACTTAACTGGGTGAAGAGATACTTTCATAGAATTCTCACAGATGACGTTACGGCAAACAAGTCTGTAAAAACCAAAAACAAGTATCTGACATCAGAGAAAAATTCGTGAGATCCGGTTCGTTCCGTGGCTTAAGATGCCTGCAGATTTGATCAACATTGTCGATCGTTAATGTCAATCGACACAATCGACCGACAATGTCGATCAACAATATCCATCAACAATGTCGATCGGGTGCCTACAGATTTGCTCGATACTGCCAAAATCAAAATCAAAATAATCTTTATTTCATAGGTAAGCATTATTACACTTGAAATCGTCACATTGGTTAAACTCTACCGCTCATTCGTAAAGCAGATTCCCATGAGAAGAATGAGCAAGCAACTCGAGGGGTTGCTCTTTGTAAATAATATTTGTACACATTCAACATTCACAATATATTTTTTGTTTTGAAACATTAGAGATCGAGACTACCTCCATGAGCTAAACGGGTTACTACCGCGGATTTTTGTCATCCAACTACGCAGAAGTTGTATAATAACCTTTAGTATAAAGTTTTTGTTTCACTGTAGTTTTAAACCTCATGAATGGCAAATTCTGTATATCAACCGGAATCTTGTTATAGAAGCGTATACATTGCCCCTTAAATGAATTTGTGACTTTGTGAAGACGACTAAGGTAGTGGAACCGATGATGGACAGTACACCAATCATTAACATTTTTTAACTATACCGCCAAACATAAGGAAACGCTAATTATTTCTTTTCACTTTCAAAATTTTTTAACATTTTTGATCAAAATGGAAAACATCAGTTAAATTTTAACAGCTGACGACCATCTTTATTCGCCATTATCACGATGCGAAATAAGACGGTGATAATAAATTTAAAATAAAACGGATTTCTTATAAGGACCGCGCCTCATGTACGTTTTTTATAATTATATTTGAATGTGGTATTTAAGATTGTGGTGACTTTTGTGGTTATTTTGTGTTTTGATATTGTTTTAAGCGTTTAAACAAAACATAACCGTAAAAGAATAACATAACGTCTGTTGGAAAATTTGAAGTGTTTATTACTGGATCTCATTTAGCTAATTGCCCAATCATGGACATTTTTGTCCATAATCGGATTTTATCATAAAAGAGATGCATAAAAGATTTACTTGTGTTTACCATCCTTATAAAGCCAGACTTTTAATTTAGTTTACAGCTTGTTACATTATTTTAAGTCTGCACAATAATGGAAACAGTGTCCGTCACTGGTCCTCCATTACTGGATTTGATTTTTTTAGACATGGCACTGAAGCGAATGACTATCCATTGTTACCAGTCATAAATTGGTTATATGAAACGTCACACCATTCGTTTAAGTACCAAGCGAGAACTCGATTTTTAAGATTGAATTTGTTAATTTGGCTAAATAGTTGATCGTTCATGTTTAGGTGTCCATGATTAGAAACCGCCCTTGGCGGCGTGTTCATGATTGAAAGCCGTCCACAACGGCGTGTCCGTAATTGGAAATTGGGATGTCCATATAAGGATACTCAAACAAAGTCTACTTTTTCTCGAGTAACAATGTTTTCTTTATTAATTGATGTGATTAAAGCACTTTCAACCGTTATTTGAATTTTTGAAGACTTTTTAATCAATTAAACCTTTCCTCGAGTTCCACAGAATAACTCATCCAAAATTAAAAGACTAAAACAAAAAATAAATCCCTAAATGGTGCATGATTGGTTCCATTACCTTATCAAGAACAGCTAGTTTATTTTTATTCCTCGTATTAATGTTATGTCTGTCACTATTTTTATAAAGAAATTACTATTCCTCTTAATATAATTACATTTTCATAAATATACTGTGACGCTAGTGTAAGAATGTTAATTTCCTTAAACTTATCTCTCAAAGATGCTCTGGGGCCCAGATTGTAAATTGCCCTAACCGCACGTTTCTGCAGGACAAAGATTCTATTGATATCGGCGGCATTACCCCAAAGCAAAATGCCGTATGTCATTTGGCTGTGAAAGTAGCTAAAGTAAACCAATCTAGCTGTTTCGACGTCTGTATTTCTGTCTGAATTTTTTTAATTGCGTACACTGCAGAGCTGAGCCGTCCATAGATATGATGAGTTTAGAGCATAGGCCGGAAAAAGGTGTTCCAAATCTATAGATACATGTATAGACGCAGCTACGAGGAGTTGTTAAAGGGAGAGGGAGACATAGAGTTGTTAAAACCACTATATTTTGTTTATATTCATTACTTTTTCGAATTCCGAATTTCCGGAAAGGTTTTAACGCATCGTAGGACAAAGATAATCACATAGTAGTTTTGTCCTACGATGTTGGACGATGCGACGATGTTGTAAGTAGGAAATCCGGAACCGGGCATGTTTTGAAGAACCGGGAATTTCGGTACTAGTCTTCAACGGAACCGGAATTTCCCGATTCTTTCGATACTTCCGGTACTAGCTACTTGTTGTTCAATGGTACTACAATCAGTGAAATAGTAAGCAATAATACTCGACGGGTTAAAAAAGCGATAGGTTTCAAAAGTAAAATCGGTAAATATTGAAGCTTTTTTATAGAAAATATTGTAGTATAAATCAGTTCACGTCATTTTTCAGCCTACATATTCTTGGAAATTTAAAAAAAAACATTTACAATTTAAGTATCAGAAAATTATACTTAAACCTCCTCTATTTTTTAAGACAACATCAAGTTTAAAACAAACGTAACTTTGGTCCGTAATTAAAACCGAAATTACACTATCGCCGCTAATTCCCAAAAGTATCAAAATAGCTGGGAAACAATTATCCGGATTTTTCTCTCATTCTTTACTATAAAAGAATCGGGAATTCCCAGTACTTTCGAGATCGGGATTTCCCGGTTCTGAACCCTAAGCGCTTGTAAGGTCAAAGTTGGATTTTAAAGTAATAAACCTGCTTGGCAGAAGAAATAAGTATGGTGGCAGTTCTTATCTGAACAAACTCTCACAAGAAGCTCTACTACTACCAAAATTATGATAATGACGAAGATTCTAATAATGCTGATGTCGCTAATGATGCTTATTATTATAATGCAAATGGTGCTGATGGTGCTGATGATGCATTTGTAATTAATTTTTATCTTGTAAACGAGATCGTTCGGGGTTAAGGTCAAAGGTCACATGAAGCGTCGTCTTTTAGGCAGCAATATTGGCTAAACCAACTTCTCACAAACTGATTCTTGAGGCACATTACCCCTTAGACAATATTGCCCAAACGGGGACAGTCGGAATCAGGGTCATATGGTTTCATAGACTCTTTAACAACATCGAATAGTTTCAGCCTTCCCATGCAAGACCAAAAAAACTCGGATACTCGGACACTTGGATATTTGATGGTAGATTTAAAAAGAATGGTCGTGTTAGGTTGTATTTTTAAGTGATTGATTACACAAGCATGACACTACACTTGTGCCTTTCCGAACTAAAATGGGAAGTAGTTTGTAGACAAAGGTAACGTCCGGAAAGGCTATGGTAATTGGACAACATGGGTAAACCCATGTTATAAAATAAGTAGGTATGATAATGAAATAGCAGGACTAAAATCTTAAAATAATAATAACAATAATAACGCACACACTCAACATAGCCCCTTACTAGGGAAACCCTGTGTCGCAGGTGCCCTGGACACACACAGAGACAACCACAAATTACACCCAAACTCACGAGAGAAATAAATGTGGGCCATACAAATATTTCTCCCGGCCCTGGAATCGAACCTGGGACCTCTGCGTGGCAGTTTGGCATGGTAACCGTTCGGCCACAGAGGCAGTTAAAGATACATTAAGGTAAAAGTATAAACCGCATCACAAAGCTAAAATGGATCTGGGCAGGCCACCTGATACAGAGACAAGATGACAGATGGAGTAAGACGATAACAGAGTGGCGTACAAGGACTGGATACAGGAACGTCGGGCGTCCAGCGGCAGCGGCGAGATGGTGAATGACATCGCAGGAATTGCGTGACGAACCTGGATGAGATTAGCACGGAATCGTGGGGAGTGGCAAAGAAACTTGGAGGCCTGTAGCCAGCAGTGGGTGACGTCAGCCTGTATATGATGATGATGATGATGAAAAGTATAAACTACCTTACCTACTTTAAAAAATATATTTATTAAAGTTTGCTATTTGAGAATGGCCGGTATAATTTACCAGACTACCACGTCGGTAGACTGAAAAGACACATATTATGTAAGTAAACTTTATGTTAGGCGTAAAGTAACATTGAATCCAAATTGAATCACTTTTTCGTATATAAGATCATTGATTGAATCTATATGAAAGGTTCCTTATCCTTTAAACACGATCGGGTCCGCAATGCATATCGTTACCTAAAACGACCCATTAAAACGGCCCGTTAACTACCTGCATGGCAGTCCGCCGCGCAGTAAGGAGATTGCTCACACACTATTCTGCGTATGGCCCACGTATGGAATCTCACATGACAGATTGCAGGATTGCAGGATGGCTTGCACGCTGCGACTACATTCATAATGCTGTTTTAAGCGGCGGACGGCAAGGTGGACTGCAATGCAGAATAATGAATGACCGCTTTTACTATCTGCATGGCAGTCCGCCGCACAGGCAGGAAACTAGTCACACACTACCCTGCATATGGCCCACATTTGGAGTCTCGCAGGACGCATTGCAGGCTTGCAGGATTTCTTGCACGCTGCGACTACATTCATAATCCTGCATTACGCGGCAGATGGCAAGGCGGATTGCAATGCAGGATAGCGAATGACCCCTTAAGCTAAAGGAAAAATTTCCATTCTGAAACAATATATTCTTCAAAAAAATTAATATTTTTTTGGATATTTCTCCTATATTTTACTATGCTATGATATTTTTCCACATTTAAATGTTTGAAAAGAATTATTTCCAATCATTTTAAATCTCGTTTTTCTCTAACTTACTTTTAGCTAAAAAATTTTATTTTATAATTCACACTAAATAAAACTTAAAACGATATTTCGAAACGAAGAACGTAATATGCTTCGAATTACATTTTTCCAATATTTTTCAATTTTTCCAATTTTTCAGCAATTTTCCTAAAATATTTTCACTATTTGAAATTTTTCGGAAAATTACACAACAAGTATAGATTCGTATCTTTGTCGTCAATTGAGTTTATATGAAGAGCGATAATGTGAATGTATTAATGTTTTATGTATAGTATAAAGTTAAATTATTAAAGTATTTTCGACTCTGACGGAAGCGCTATAGCAATCCCAAAACGCTACCTAACTATAGTGTGATGTCACTGTCAGTGTCAAAATCATGTGTCACTTACTACACGTGTTTTTATTTTTTTCCTTCCTCTAAGGTTTTGTGGATGTTTTGTGAGTTTCGTTCAATTTTGTTCATAATTGTAATGTAATAAAACCAACGACTGATTTAACTTTAAACTACAAAATGTTGAAACCTAAGGATTTGAAAGATGATCTGCCTGGATTCGAAGCCCCCATTGAAGAAGACGATGTGCAAAATGAAACAATTATAATTAAGAAAAAAAAGAAAGGATCTGGCGGTTTTCAGTCCATGGGATTGAGCTTTCCTATTATCAAAGGCATTACTAAGAGAGGCTACAAGCAACCTACGCCTATCCAACGTAAGGTGTGTTTATTTTTAAAACATAACCTCAAAATTACTTGGTAAATTCGTAATATTATTAATTCGTAATAACAACAGTAATTTCGTTTGATCACTGAGCAGAATATTATGTTCACGTGCGCTTGCTTATTAGAAATAATCTTACGTAGTTCTTACTTACTACTATTAGACTTTAATAGAGTGGACTGTATTAAAACAATTCTTTACATATTGAATATATGCTGCTTCAGTTTATGCACGTTTTATCTATACACCTCTCAGCACAAAGGCTCACAATATCTGTATGTTCTTTTAATTTTGTATTATTGAAAATCTTATTTATGAACTGCAGCTTTGATGAGTGGCAGAATCTACACCAAGAATTAATAACATCACTTTAAGCGTTATCTGGGTGTGAAGAAACTTCCTTGAGGACATGCGGAAGAAATACTTTGGGCTCAACTTTTTCCAAATCCAATTTGTTTCTGCCCAGAGAGGAAGTCCCTCTCTTTAAGTTGACTAACCTAACCATTAGTATAGTTTAATTAATAATAAATTTATAAATTGTAAAAATTATATTATTCTAGACAATACCACTAGCACTAGAAGGTAAAGATGTGGTGGCTATGGCTCGGACAGGATCAGGCAAGACAGCTTGCTTTGTGCTACCCATATTGGAGAAGCTTATTTCTCCTACCAACAGGACACAACCAGGAAAGAACTTGAAAGCACTCATTCTGTCTCCTACAAGAGAATTAGCTTTGCAGGTAAAACAACATCTATAAATGTAATTAGTATCTATAAAATATAAAATAACAGTGATATATATATATACACAAGCACGCACGCACACACAATATATATATCTACAACAATAATATATACTTGACCTTATCAAGCAAGAAAAAAATTCCACTTTGTTTTCTTGTTTCAATAATTGATATATTATGCTACTTAAAAGCTTTCTGCACCTATGGAATTGCTAAAACCTTTGAACTTTAATACCGTAAATTCTCAGACATTAAGGTTTGTCCGTGAACTTGGCAAGTTTACTGGGCTGTCATCAGCTGCAATCCTCGGTGGAGAATCCATTGAGCAACATTTCAGCATCATGTCTGGAACCACCCCGGATATAGTTGTCGCCACCCCAGGACGATTCCTGCACATTTGTATTGAGATGAATTTAAAACTAGACAGTATCAGTGAGTAATAATTTTATTATTTTTTGACTATCTAAATTAAATAGTATAATAGTCTATAGTCTAACAGTATACTATAATGGTATATGTATAGCATTACTGCGTTCCGGTGTTTAAGAGAAGAGTGCAGGTGCTGGTGACATTACAGGCACATGTGACTTGTCAATTTCTCAGGGTGACAGGCGCTGTGGTAGTGCCCCTTAGATCTTTACGATTTAAAGTTCTGAGTGGCACTGCAACTACCTAAGGACGGGCGTGTCGCTTACCGCCAGGAGTACGACTTGTTCGTAACGTGACTTGGTCTCATAAAATAATAAATAAATAAAGCGGTCTAATTACATAATAGTAAACTCGTCGATATCCACCATACTATCTTAATGTACACATTGTAAATATGTGCATATAACATCTACAGTGTGTGCATGTAAATCATTGAATTTTGACAGTACGCTGTTGATAGTTCTCTATGGAAAAGCAGTAGGCGGTAAATATCCATATTGCTAAATGGGGTGCCCCGTACTATCGTATTCTTATATTGAATTTTATGATAAACACTGTTACTGTACAAAACCAGATAGTAGTGTTATTCTTATTTTTAGTAGCAATTTCTTCCCGTCTATTTAGCCATTAGTTTATGTACAGAAATAAAACTGCTTGAAGCATACTTTGTACCTCCATGGCATTGAACCCCATAAATATTCATATAATGGAAAATTATCATAAAACAAAAGGTCAAAGTTATGAAAATTTAAGCATAAATATATTCCTAAGATTTTAGCTTTTTTAGCTAATATATATATATATACCTATACACTAATATTATTTAATTTAAATTATGTTTTAAATTTGATGGGACGAACAAGTCGTGCGCCTAGTGGTAAGCTACACATCTTTCCATAACATTTGCAGTGTCTCTGAAGCTTTAAATCGCAAAGATATGAGAGGCACTGCTACTGCATCCTACACCCTGAGACAAGTTGACAAGTCCCATGTGCCTGTAATTTCACCAGCACCCTTCAAAACCTCACAAAAAATGCTCACATTACTGCACAAATAGGTAAGGTGGCAGTATTACTGTTACTAAATTATTATTCTTTACAAAATGGATTTTGCACCACCCACAATAATCCATGAGAATGGTCTGTTTAGCTCTTTCAGGATTTTTCTCTCTTTGATATTTTTTAATAAATATTTTAAATTGTAAGTATGAATTCATTCACAAAGAAAATCCCCTAGAGTCTTTAACCCAATCTTCTCAGGGGAATCTGAATGATACGAATGAGTGATGATTAGTCAATTTGATCATTTCATGTATAATTTGTTTACCTTTGAAATGTAGACATTTAGCATTTGAATAAAACTCATTATTAATGTCCACAGAGGTCATAGTGTTCGATGAAGCAGACCGACTTTTCGAACTCGGTTTTGGAGAGCAATTACGAGAAATAGTAGCGAGGCTACCCTCAAGTCGGCAAACTTTGCTATTCTCCGCCACATTACCAAAAATGCTGGTAGAGTTTGCTAGAGCCGGTCTCACTGATCCTGTGTTAATAAGACTAGATGTTGATTGGAAGTTGCCTTCAAATTTGTGGCTCGGGTGGATATATGTACGTGCTGAATTGAAAACAGCCGCTTTATTATTGTTATTGGATAAAGTACTTACAAGTAAAACACCACAGGCTGTTGTTTTTGCTGCTACTAAACATCACGTGGAATATTTGCATTTGGTAAGTATTTTTTATTTTATTCAATAATGTTTTTACTGCCATGACCTTCGTGTATTTATTGTGAAAATATGTACTTCACTAGTGTTGTTTTTATTGATACAAAGATTTGAACCATAGTCTGTTGCCTCACCGTGGCTACCGCTCTTACCAAGTGAGTTACAGATGGAGTCAGCAGATCCTACGAATTTCTCTATGTGCTCCTTGCAGATCTTTGTATTGAGTTTAAACGACTTTTTTTTGTCGTAGCGCCATTTATAAGAATCTTATGAAAATTACTTCAGTTGGATTGAAGAAATCTTTGTGTTTTTTTCAATCCTTGTATCTATAATAATAAGTATTTTTTGTGATTGTTTAGACTTATTTTGCTCCATTGAGTGTTCGATGTATCATTATGTACCTTCATGTATCATTTACGCAAATATTGAAATATAAACAATTTGACCCAATATAAATAACCCTTTTATGAAAATCAAACATTAAGTTCAAATCAAACTTATTCCTTCGTTTTTACGCAAATGATACAAAAGGATAAACAATTTCATGTTTGTACTTTAGTACAAACGGTAATTTTTGCGCTTTTATCTTGTCTCAGATCTTACAACAAGCTGGAATAACATCTACCTACGCGTACTCCGGCCTTGACCCTTCCGCTCGTAAGATCGCCCTGGGCAAGTTCATAAACAACAAATGTTCAGTGCTTCTCGTGACTGACGTCGCAGCTAGAGGATTAGATTTGCCTGCTTTGGACACTGTTATTAATTATAACTTTCCTGCTAAGCCGAAGTTGTTTGTCCATAGAGTCGGTAGGTGTACATAATATGAAAAGTTCTTTAAAGTTACGCAACAGGAACAGTGTTGAAATATGACGTAGTAGCTGAACCCAGTACGCCTGCAATGCCACTGCCAAATATAATTTAATTTACTAGCGCACCTAACACTTTACACTTCAGAAACTTTTGCTCTCGTGGGCACAATAACTCACAAAAGTTTTATCGTAAGCGGATGAATAATATTGGAAACCATACGGGACACACATAAAAACAAACATTCATTTATATTACGGATAATGAGGATTATTATAAATCTTTAAAAGTAACTTTCTTTTTTATACTAATATTTTTTTATTCAGTAAAAAATGTGCATCATTACTACGCTAAACTAAAGAACTTAAATTCCAATACTCTATGGAAATGTAAGCTTCAAATAGTTGAAGCCTCTACAGTCTTACTAGGAAGTCCTGTATACCAACATGTAGTGCCTTGTCACTTGGTAGTACGAGCCAATTGTTTATAAAAAGGTGGTGATCAGTATTTAAATAAGTTCTTACATTCTTCATTTTAGGAGATTATAAATTTATATTATAAATATTAACATCCTAGAAATAATGGTATCTGACCCATATCGACACGGTCGCACTTCACCACAATTAAACTCGCGCAAGCCTAGTACGCATTTGTATACGTGTGCGTTAATCAGGAATCACGCGGTACTGTACTGTACCGTACTGGATTGGATGTTAACTCGTGGGGAAGTGTGTGTCCATGGTACCGCGACACAGGGTTATCCTAGTACGGGACTATGTTGAATCTGTGCGTTATTATCATTGACCTACCAAAAAATGGATATCGAGTCTAATACAAAAACCACGAAAAAAAATTCCGAGGTTAACCTATACAAACGTAGTGACATGTTAGGAAATATAAAAAACTAAAACATCATCATCAATTTAAATTGTAACGTCATTGCAGCACTGCCTAAATTTGCTTACAACAATTTAAGGGCCCAAAAACACCATATTCAGCTTCTACTGGAAACTTAACAAAATGCACCATATTTAGCTTCGACTAAAAATTACTTGAACACAAGAGTAATGGAATAGCCTTTCTCGTAAATATTAATTAATTTATACATATATATTATTATGTCAAATTTTGTACAAATTCACTTAAAGGTATAATAAAGAGTTGGGCAGATACATACATACAAATATTACTACAATTGTGAAAATAAGCGTGTACTATAAGAAATGTGCCGATATTCTAACTAAACGTAAACTGAAATATCAGTAATTTCGATTTATAATAAAACCGTTACGCTTTCGAGTAATTTTGACGCTTTTTACATAGACAAAATTAGCTTTTGTTTTATAATCTTCGTAAAAACACATTACGAAAATTTGAACTAATGTTATTTCGGGCAAATGTATTTTCTGACTTCCGATAGGTAATCCCATGCCGTAAAACGTGTACAACAACATTTTGTTAGTTATTGCTAACGTTTAATAAAAAAATCATTTTGAAAATAGGATTAAAATCAAAGCCACTCTACAGTTTCTTTGCTCTAAATATTCCAATCACTTGTGGTTCGAACAATTGAAAATGACCAAGAAGTTTATATAAGCTTCTTGAAACGTAATGGGTCTCTTTCCATCTTTTGCGCATGCAATGAGCAGAAAAAGGACAGTTAGCTATTTCATTATTTCGTATGCTTTTGTAATTTATATTTATGATTTAGTTATATATAAATTAAATACTATAAAACTGTACAAAATAACACTTTTAAATGACAACTATGATAACACAATATATTTGTTTAGTGAAAATATGATACAAAATCCTGTTTCCACACTTTACTGCAGTAATTTTTACAAGTTATTATTGTTGGTACTGCATGATTGACAACCGCGCTATCACTCGAACAAACGAAGACTATTGCGCGATTGACGCTCTGTATGCGATTTTAACGCCCTACAGGTGCGGACAGTTTAACGCGAACACGACGTCCATTTATTGGTAGGTCAATGGTTATTATTATTATATTTAGGCAGGTCGTGATCATAATTTTGGCTTTCCATAAATGAAGTAATCCACATTACGCGGATAGTACCCACTCATGCATAATATTTTCTTGTAATAAACATAAATTATAAAATAAACATTTATCAATAATCAAAATATGGAGCTGTATTCGGTTAAATAAAAGTATAAATCTTAAAGGTACTTAATGTGTTTTTATAAAGTTTCTCAGTCTGCAGTTATACTTAACAAAGTGAGTAGCACTGTGCCAGCTGTCAAATAGCATATTTAAAGTAATTAAAAATAAAATTTGATAAAATTGCAAAAAATCCATATCAGAAATACGGGGGGTCCACGCAGAACAGAAAAAATTGACATGTGGCTTAGAAGTCAAAAAGCTTGGGAACGACTGCTTTAGATAGACATAATGTAGCGATGTCGTAGGACGCAGCGCGCGCGCTGGTCGGGCAGGCCGGGCATTCTCGCTCGTCGCAGCTGATGACGTCGCCCATCTACTCGACTTGCAGTTGTTCCTCGGTGCCGAGTTGAAGACTCCAACGCAGGTTATTTCCACATATTTCAACTTACCCATGACTATTTTAATGTCTTCAAAAATATTTCCCTTTCAAATTGTATTCAGAATAACAAGTACAATTCATGATTGAAGTTTTCGGTCACTAACTGTTAGCATTCTTTATAGTTGTGTATTATAAGTAGTACATTGCAATGTACAATTCTGTAGGTGAGAGGTAAAGGACCTTAGGTTCATATTTTGGAAATTAGATGTTTTTACAAACATTGACTTAAAATGCCAAAAATCACGCAATGGTAAAAGACCTAGAGAAGTCCTATCATACCTTGTTTTTTATTTGATCTTAAGATTGACTTGAAACTCTAGTTAAGAGCCTCACTTTCTTTAAAAAGGTAATAAGAAATACTATTAGGCACTTGAGGTGTTTACCTCTCACTTACAGTTGTTATGAATGTAATGATGTGCAAACATTAAATAATTAAAGTGCTAGAGCAAACAGAAAACTTATGTGAGTTCACTATACTATAAATGTACCCTAGGTAAATGATTCACATTAGACAGAATGTATAACATAATACAAAATTTAAAGAAAATATAATTAAATAGGTAAAAGAAACGGGCTCGGCGTGTGAAAGCGGGGTGTGGGGCACCATGCCTACCGGGCAGCTAGAACTACGTCACCAGGATGTCGTGAATTGGGAGAAGATGTACTCCGAAATCGTGAGTGTTGTTTTTATTTTTTTAGTTTTAACGCAAACAAATAAAAATACAGAACTTTTCATTTAAAGAAGACCCGGAGGTCTTGCAAGGGTTCATACGTAGATAAAAAATATGCATCCCTTAAGTGCTATCCAAGGCAGTGCTTACTACGGTATCCTGTGACCAATTTAGTTTTTGCCCCTAGGGTAACACGATAGGCCGCAAATAAATATATGTGTTTTCGTCGTAGTAGTCGAGTTATATATATTTTTATATTTTAGTTCTCTACGAAATTTGCTATCTTAGCGTCAGACGCTCATATAAAGACAAGGGAAGAGTTAGTTATGGCAGTAGCCAGGAGTTATAAAATTACATCTCACTACTGCGCACAGGTCAAACATGATAGATATTTAATATATCAAAAAATACGGTTTAATAACGGTTAATAACGGTTTCATAGAGTTGCAACGAATATTCGGTATAAAGCTTATTCGGTCTGTTTTTTTTTGCTATTCGGCTGAATACCGAATACCTTAAAACAGGAGGAAGAAATAAGAAGAAACAGTGAATTATCATGTAACTAATATAAATTCTAAACAAAAGTTAGTTAAATTCGAGAAAGCACAATTTTTCGCTTGTTTAACTAAAAGAAAAAAGGCATAAAAAGGTAACAAATCCAATGTAAACTATTTGATTATTATGTAGTTCTATCATCACTAAAAAAACTCTAACAAAATCAACCACATGTTTTAAGTATTTGTAAATGAACGTGAACGATTACTGTCTTCATTAGGATGTCAAAAATTTGAATTATAGACTTTGAAAATAAAATAACTTTTTTGTTTCATTGTACAAAATTATTTATCATAATTTAAGTTAATAAGTCGTATTTTTCGGGCCAATTACATTACACTCGTACGTGCGCGTAATCAGGCCGAACAGTTGAAACCGAATATTCGGCTGTTCTACCACGCTCCTGGCCGAATCTATGTAAATATTTTAAATGATAAATATATTCAAGTGTACATTTACAAAGAGCAACCCGAGAGCTTATTGCTCATTCTTCTCGACGGAATGTGCCTTACGAATGAGCGATAGAATTTAATCAATATTATATCTATGATGAATAACTTGCGGCAAAGAAATGATTAATATATTTGAAAATAAAAAGGTTATCGTAACTTTCACCTGGTGACAAGTTGCAATTTTCAAGTTAGCGTAGTGTTAATTGTTTGTCTTGTTATTCTAATCTATACTGTAAATTTATTATAGGAAGACGCAGCCCGCGTCTGTTCCCGCGGCTGGCAGCAATACATTAAATGGCGCGAACCAGCTTCTGCCGAGGCCAACAAACGTGCCAAAAACACATCAATACCTACAATGACTCATCCGTTCTTGGTTGACGAGAGTAACAATACTGCTAATGATCTTGTTCAGCAAATTAAGAACTACACGCCGAAAGGGGTAAGGTCTTTATAAAAATATATATGACTATTGTTTTAACCCACTTCACAAAAATGTTTTTGGTTCCTTGATTTTCTCTGCTGTTTATTCAACTAAACACTAATCCGATTTGTATTTTTTTTTTTCAATAATATCAATAAGTAAAAGTGGTAGACGAACATGTGCACTGACGCGTGTTAATGAGGCTAAAGGTGTATGTCAGAATCGTAGCAAGTGGAAGGCTGTAGCCTTGTAGTACTCCCGTTGTTGGTTTTGGTACAACTAGGGTTGACGCAGTGTTTGTTAGTTCAAATTATTCGTATATACTTAGACATTATGCTATAATAGCCGTGCGTCCTCTCACAATTCATTATGGCATATTCCGACGAAATTAATGGCCTCCATAAAAACGGAAAAACGGATCGTAACCATAATTTGTAACAGACGTTTCCGCGTTCCGAAATTAATGTCAAAGAACACTCGTAAAATAATTCATATTGATTAAAATATATAGATGCTTTGATGTTATTGAAAGTCTGTTTTTAGAACGTGTATTCCTCGACCTGAAATCATTTGCCCCCTGAACGAAGAAAGATATCAAAGCTATAATAAAAATATTAATAACGCACTGACTTTTATTATGAACTTTCATGTTGTGTCTTACAAGAAATATCTAGTTTTTTAAAACTGCACACACGCGTGGTAATGATACTTGCCAGCTTCTCAAACTGTGACAATATTAATAATTTAAAAAAAATTTTAGTGATGTATACACCTGTAGTGACTTGGCACCTTGTATAGTGAACCTGTGTGTATTTTTTTTTAATATTGTTTTGTGTTAAGTTGATGGTGTATCTTTAAATAAATAAATAAATAAATTGTAACATTAACTTTATTGAATATCACGGTGTTTTACTACTATGATTTTTTTGATGAAATTACACCACTAATATTTCTTTTTTGTTGTAATTATTAATACAATGATCGAAAGTGAAATTCTTTGAGACCAGCAGACCCGCACAAATTTGTGTGTTTGTTGCAAATCTTTGTTTTTGGTTTTAACCGACTTTTTTACCGTAGCGCCATATATCAGAAATCTATGAATATGTTTTTATGTGTGCTAAGTCTAATTTCTTTTTATTTATAAATGTTTTCGTTTATTTTCAGACTATATTGGAATTGTCAGCAAAAAGTGATTCACCAATGTACATGGCTATGAAGGCAAAGAAACAGGCTCACGGCAAAGCGGTGCAGAAAACTAGAGACAATAAAAAGTTACAGGTAAATTTGAATTTATACTCCGTAAAATTTTATTTAGCTTGATTAGAATGACAAATCGGCAAAATTAAGACGAGGTAAATTTATAACAGCGTCTTACAAATCATACATGTTTTTTAAACACCAGTAAATCATAGTAATTTTCCATAATTGCATTCATCAAATCCTCCTATTGGAGTAAATTAACTATGAAATATAGTTAATGTTTATTTTCATAATTATTATTTATTTATTGAGTATTGGCTATGGAGCCATCAGTTTAAACAGGTAACAAATAATTAAGAAATTGAAAACACACAAAAATACTTAAACTAAAAATTCATTTGTGTAAAAATTGTAACTACAAAAATCCGCCATATTTTTGTTTTTTTTTACAACTTCAGTTATGGAAAAAAGGAACACGTCGAGAAATAGGTTGGCAGTATTATTTAAAATGTTACATGAATAACTTGTAGCTTTTTCAACTTAATTGTGTATTTTTGGTGAAATTTTGTGACAGCGTGTGTTTTGTGCGTCTCCGGAGTGACGACGAAATTTCGATAAGCAAATAACTTTTCATACAAATTTTATTTTCATATTTGGATATTTAAATCTGAAATGCTTTACATGCATGTGTTACGTTATTTTCATAAAAATTCTTGAAGAAAAATAATTAAAAATCGTAGTTTGTCTCCTGACTGACGTCACGAAAACTGTGACTCAAGAGACAATTTTGGTGACCCCAAGTGCTTAATAAAGATTCCGTTATAAGTAAATACAAAACATAATTAATTAAAGAGCCATTCATAAATGAAAATCTAAACTTAGCAAACGGAAATTCTAATGGTGTTTTTGAAATTTTAGTTTATATACCGATATTTCAAAAATATACTCAATCTGAATCGAGCTTAGATATTTTTAGTACTGTTTTTAGTAGAAAGCTAGAGCTTCTGTTTAATGAACGTGTATCAAGCACAGATTCATTATACATTTTTAAAGCAATTGTTTTTTTATTTACAAACAGATTTAAGTCAGTTTGCTTACGATTTTTTAATACTAGCATTACATAACCTAACTACATAAAAAGCAGTTACCATGCGACTATCGCAGCTGAGAGGCAAAGACGATGTAAGGAAAATATTAAAAAGGTCCCTGTAAAATATGAGGAATATAAAAGAACACCAAGTGTGATTCAATTTGGTTACTGTTTCTTTTTCCATGATTACTCTAGGTATAGAACCAGCGGCTGATTGTTATATTTTAAGATATTTTGTATAAGCTTAATTGTCCAACAAATCGACTTTACGTATGTCGTACAAATAATTGTGTCTCTTGAGTCACCTGGTATGTCTGCGGACTCACAACTTGTCCCCATTTTGTGTGATATTTTTGTGCAATTTTAATTTAACTAAAAAGTTATAGATCAAAGTTTTGTACGTAACAACCTTAAAGAATGACGGTCGGTAGTTACATATTAAGTGCATCTTTTTTGTGTTTCTAGGAACAGAGTTACAAGAAAAGTTTTCCAGTTCATTTTACTCTGTGACTCCGGAGACACAATGTGATCTATTTTTAAAATAATGAGACTGTTTTTTTAGTTATGATAGTGTCATATTGATTCATTAATATACTTATTGATATTACATAACTTATATATGTTAGGTAGGAGACGTTATAAAGTGTCATTTCTGAAATAAAGGCATAAAACTACTGGAAAAACTCAACGAAGTTCGATGCTCGTTATAGATTTATAAACTACAGAAGATTATGTAGCAATATTAGGCGAAGATTGAGCATAATAACAGAATTTGTTTTTTTACACAAAAAGTTTATTCAGTACAGAAAATAGTTGATCCACTCTTGTACATTTATTTCTCTTGTGAGTTTGGGTGTAATTTGTGGTTGTCTGTGTGTGCGTCCATCGCACCTGCGATACAGGGTTTCCCTAGTGCGGAGCTATGAGCGTGTGCGTTATTATTATTATTATATAATAGTCTATGTGCTTTTGTGCTATACCTTGTGAAGTGATTGTAAATGTTTGTTTCTTCTCGTATTTGTGCTAAATGAACGTTTATCTACCTACCTATCAAATTAACAAATAGTTGTGCCACGCCTATTCACCATAATCTCATGAGGTGGCTCTGTTTAATGCATTTTATAACTTGATTTCAGTTATTGCCATTATATTAACAATTAGTACTGATTTAAATATGTATAACATAATTGTTCAGTCAATATATTTTAACATCGATTCTCGATTTCACTGCTTGTGTTCCATCACTGATTCATGAAGTTTGAGATAAGTCTTTCTAATCAAGCTAAATTTTACGGAGTATAAAATAGATGTTGGCAAAAGGTAATCAACATTGGAATATATAAAAAAAGTGTAGACCGAAGTACTAACTTAGTAGCTGGTTTATCCCTTAAATGTTTCACCTTGCTAAGTTCAAGTGCACCTGCCTACTGCGGGCATTCAAGTGTACAGTCATATACATGAGATACCTGACTCCCTAACATGCCCACACCGACCTTTTGGATCTGAGAGCCATCTTACATATTGAACAAAGAAAAAGTAATTTCAACTTTATTATGTAGTGGAGTGTTGCTTGAAGATAATCAACATATCTTTAAAACCAATACTAAATTTCGTCCTTTAACTTCTAAGTAAATTGGACGAGCGGTTTGTTGTATCGACTGCCAGTTACAATACCCGTGGTTTGATTCCACGCATGCACTGTTTTGTTATAGCATTATATTTTTAACAGCATCGTTTCACTGTTGAATGTTAACGTTGACAAATCATAATATTTGTTCATTAGAAATTGCCTAAGGTGGGTGGGTAGATATTATTAATAAAGCGTAGGGTGGGTATGAATAGATTAACAAATCACGAAATAGCTCTGCAGCTTGCATACGATCGCGACTTCTATGATTACGCATTGTTCCACGTTTCGTTCCTATTTATCTATTCAGTTTTAATTACTTTCAAGGTTTTAGTGACTTTCAAAGTTATCTTTCTTATATTAATATGCCGCACTTAAGTATCTGGGACATCCGGTTTAAATATCTGGGACATTGGGTCACTGATGATCTAAATGATAATTTAGATATATGTAGAACGGGAGCGCAGGGCGCTGTCTGTATGGTGTAATATGTTGGCACGGAGGTTTGCACGTAGTAGCGACCAGGTTAAGGTTTTGCTTTTCAAAGCATATTGCCAGTCCTTCTACACGTGCAGCCTGTGGGTCAATTTTACGCAGCCTGCATACGGCGCACTGCGCGTCCTATATAATAATGCTTTTAGGGTGATATTTAAGTTGCCGCGTTACTGTAGTGCCTCCACTATGCTTGCTGAGTCTCGTACAGATTGCTTTTATTCAGTCATACGAAAGCGTTGTGTCTCACTCCTAACTCGGCTACGAGGCAGCACGAATGACCCTTCCTTCCTTCCTTCTTCCTTAGCACCCTTGCCGCTAGATGGGACTCTCCGATAGTGGGGCGCTGCTGGGTGCAGCTGCACACGGCACCAAGCCGGTAGCTGCGCCTCGAACCTTTCTACAGGAGAATCTCATTAATAAATAAATATTAAAATATACTTCCCCAGTTGTTACTAACACTAATTTTTTAAGTTATTTTGTTACTAACACTGGATTTATAGTCCGAAATAAATGATGATTATTATTATTATTAACGGAATTATTAAAATTAGAAATTATTGTTCTGTATGAACAAGACTTAGACATTCCTTACACCTATCCAGATGTTAAAAACAAAAAATAATATTACATAGCTAAACAATAATAGGGGTTAAAGTATGAAATTGCCGATTTGTACTGAAAATCTAAATTGTTTATTTTTTAACAAATAAATTAAATTTTTAACAAATTTATTTAATCAAAATAGTTGCCATTATTATCTATACATTGCTGCCATCTAATGGGAAGGTTATTAATGCCTTTGCGATAGAACTCCGACGATCTAGACTGCACAAACTGTGTGAAAGCATTTTGTACTGCCTCCTGGGAAGAAAACTTCTTGTCACGTAGATAATTGTCCAAATCACGAAAAAAATGGTAGTCCGTTGGAGCAAGGTCTGATGAATACGGAGGATGACGAATGGTTTCTAACTGCAGTTCCTGAAGGGTCAAAATGGTTTCTCGTGCTGTGTGAGGTCTCGCGTTGTCGTGGAGCAATAATAGTGAAGATCGATTCATGTGTCGGGGCTGTTTTACTGCTAGTTTTGTCAACATGGTTCGGAGTTCGGCACAATAGACATCTGCCGTTATTGCTTGACCAGATCGGAGAAAACTATAGTGAATAACACCATGCTGAGACCACCAAACAGTTACCATTACCTTTTTATTGGTAAGTTTTGGTTTAGGACACTGTTGTGGCATTTGACCTGGGGTCAGCCATTGCATTTTTCTTTTCCGGTTATCATAAAGAATCCACTTTTCATCACATGTTACAATTCGATCCAATATTCCTTCATTTCTGTACCGGTTCAACAAGGCAACACAAGTTTCAACACGCGTTTCTTTCTGCAGATCAGTCAAATCATGAGGCACCCATTTTTCGTATTTTTTTATTTTATTGATTTGACGCAAGTGAGTCAATATTGTGGGTAAGGTAACGTTAAACCATGCCGCTAATTCCTGGGTAGTTTGACTAGGATCGGCTTCCACTATCTCTCTTAATTCATCGTTATTCACCTGTGTGGGCGGTCTTCCTCGTGGCTCGTTCTTTAAGTCGAAATTTCCATCACGAAAGCGTTTAAACCAAAATCGCACGGTGCGTTCATTAGTAGACCCCTCTCCAAACGCAGCATTGATATTGCGGGCTGTTTCTGCCGCGTTAGTTCCGCGTCGGAACTCGTATTCAAAAATCACTCGAATTTTCGCAGTATCCATCTTTCTTGTCTAAATTGAATAACAAAAACAATTGAACGTCGATATTCAAATGTTTCAAATTAAAAAAAAAAAAATTACAGAAACCATTTGAAAAAAGTTTCATTCGAAAACCTCAAACCATGAAGATTCTATGAAAATTCAAAGAACCTATTGCAATAAAACGGCAATTTCATACTTTAACCCCTAATATTATATTTTTAAAGTGACTCGAACCATGCTTGCCTCAATTTGCAAAGCAATCCTTATACCGTTTGGTCACGACGGCGTTACTAAAGCTGGTTGAAATTCGTGTTCTGTATTTAAGTAAGAACCGTACATACGTTAAAGATCAAATTCGCTTAAAAACGTTCTCAAAATGTCATTCACTAATGAGTCGACCAGGGAGTCATACCAAAATAAATTTTACGGCTCACAGGTCACAAAAAAGGTCGACAAAGTCTGCTTGGGGGCTCAGGTATCTTGTGTATATGACTACCAGCTATAGTTGGTCTTTTTTTTTTTCAGGCAGAAGGACTCTTAGTAAACGGCGAACCACAGCCGAAAGTGAAATTAAAAAATGCATCAAAGAAGAAAAAAGAAGTCGTTCGGGACGAAAATTATATTCCGCACTTTGCAAGTGATCAGCATACGGAAGTTGGGTGAGTTACATAAATGTCCTCAACAATTTTCATTAAAATAAATTCTATTAATTTGTTACATCTATTGCCACCCAGGATGAGGTTTAGTGCGTTTAGTTTTGCGAGATCGTCTTTTGTCTGGAATTTCGCAATTCATCTCCTTATAATGTATTTTCTATCAGCTCGTCGTATATCTTATTTTTAAACGACTTCAAAAAAGGAAGACGTTCCCAATACGTCTGTTTGTGTGTATGTTACGCGATTGAACCGATTTCGATAATTCTTTTTTTATGGAAACGGAATAATTTAGTAGTAGTCCCATTCAAATGTAATAATAATAATAACGCACACACAAATTACACCCAAACTCACGAGAGAAATAAATGTAGGTCATACAAATATTTCGCCCGGCCCGGGAATCGAACCTGGGACCTCTGCGTGGCAGTCCGGCATGGTAACCGTTCGGCCACGGAGGCAGTTCAGAGGCAATGTGATGAAAATATTTCACCTGTAAGGGTGGCAAATTAGGGGATGAATCCGGTTTATTGAATTTCACCCACTTTCCGTAAACGATTTCAATAAAACGTAGCACATATGTAGATGTAATTCCAATGAAAATATAATAACACAAAAACGAATAAGCAAACTTTTGAGGTCCTTTTTTATATTAAAAAAAAGTTATAATTATTGAAATGGGGGTTGTGAATATTGACTTTTGACTTAAAGTGTTCATTGTGTCTATGTGAGGAAATCAATGCTAGTACCGCAATTTGGTGAGGACATAAATCTAACGTCACTATGTTACCTTCTCGCTTGCTAGCACTTGTTATGATAACTACACGTCCGACCCCCGGGGTAAGTAAACCGTCAGCCGTTGATTCAACGTGTTCGTTTAGCATGGCAGTGAACTTCAACGCCGGCGCGTCGTCGGCGGAGCTAGAGCTGGGCGCGGACAGTGGCGAGGCGGCGCGTGCGCACAACAACCAGCTGCGCTGGGATCGCAAGCGCAAGAAGATGGTCCATGTTGACCCTGTAAGTAGCTCTAATAGTGTACTTATATAAGCGTTTTTTACGCACCAGGAAGAGTCATACAGTGCCACTTAATGCTTAAAACTGCCCCTCCAATTTGTCATAATCATGAACTCACGAGGACTGCTAAATCTCCATACTACAGATCGTAACTCTGAAAAGGTCAAAATCGCGCCTCTAGATGGCTAGATGACGTTATTAATTTTGTAAAACGTATATGCATAGATAAAATTAAAATAATCTTTATTTCATAGAGGTAAGCATTATTACACTTGAAATCGTCACATTGGTTAAACTCTACCGCTCATTCGTAAGGCAGATTCCCATGAGAAGAATGAGCAAGAAACTCTAGGGGTTGCTCTTTGTAAACACCATTTGTACACTTTCAACATTTACAATATATATTTTTGTTTTTCAAGCATCAGAGATCGAGACTACCTCCATGAGCTAAACGGGTTACTACCACTTATTTTTGTCATCCAACTACGCAGAAGTCTATAAGCCTTTTGTAGAAAATTTTTGTTTCACTATAGTTTTAAACCTCGTGAACGGCAAATTTTATATATCAACCGGAATCTTGTTATATTGCCCCTTAAATGAACGTGTGACTTTGTGAAGACGACTATCAAGAACAGCTAGTTTGTTTTTATTCCTCGGATTAATGTTATGTTTGTCACTATTTTTCATAGAGAAACATAAATTACATTTTCATAAATGTACTGTGACGCTAGTGTAAGAATGTTAATTTCCTTAAACTTATCTCTCAAAGATACTCCGGGCAGAGAACAAATAAGTAATGAGAACGGACACTCTCCGCCCCTCCCTAGCTTTAGATACCGCACCACGCCCCGCACATTGTTTTGATTGTTTTCTTTAGTGCAGAGTAATATATATACAGATTTATTATATCGATATAATAAGACGCCATAACTTCGTGAGCTAGACAAGGATTCTAGAATTTTCAATTTGTATTGCCGATAAATATTACGTAGTGAATGTACCTAATTATTAACTAGGTAATGATAAAGTTGGACACGCAATTTCAAATACTTTGGTTACCTTATTTAAAGGTACTTGTCCAAAATATAACATTTTAAGTGCTTTTAATATATTTTATAAATAAATCTTCAATATTATTCTAGTTAGTGAATTAATAAAAAATATAATATTATATCGATGTAAACACGTAATGAACATGTGTGATTATTAGGAATATTTTATAGAATTATAGATAACAGATTCGCGTCACAATTTTCGCTATGTTACCGCTCTGACCACGTAACGTAATAGTACGAGCAAGTGATGGGTAGGTAACCCTGCCACTTCACGCACACATTCGCGCGTGTGCAGATAGCGCCTTGTTGTATGTAGTAGTAGCAAGTAAATAATTTTCGACCGTTGTATGAAGTGTCCGGGATGTGCTCTGGGGCCCGGATTGTAAATTGCCCTAATCGCACGTTTCTGCAGGACAAAGATTCTATTGATATCGGCGGCATTACCCCAAAGCAAAATGCCGTATGTCATTAGACTGAAAGTAGCTGAAGTAAACCAATCTGGCGGTTTCGACGTCTGAAAGTTTCCGTATTTTTTTAGTCGCGTACACTGCAGAGCTGAGCCGTTTTGATAACTTACTTATATGTGGACCCCACTGGAAATTTAGCATCTAACGTTATACCTAAAAATACAATTGTATCCACAAGGTCATATATGTACACAAGTCAGTAGCTGAAAGTATAAATCATGGTGTGTCCCAGGACGGCGGCCGCAAAATGATCCGAACGGAGAGCGGCGGCCGCGTGCCGGCATCCTTCCGCAGTGGCCGCTACGACGACTGGCGCAAGCGCAATGCCCAGGCGGAGTTCAACTCTGACGACGAACAAACGCCCCGTGTTGGAGGAAATAGGAAGAAATCTGGTTAGTTATTTTACTTACTAGCATTACAGGAGAACGTTCTACATTTGGTAACTACATTCGGTGCTACTACAGGTATAGTCGAATTTATCATAAGAGACAGTAAACTGACGTTTAGTTAGTTTGTTGTAATGCAATAAAAATAATTTTGACTTAAAAGATCGACTTTATTTGCCGATTCACTCAGTAGCTCATTACAGTATATCTTTTTGGAGGTATTAATCAAAAAGGTAACAGTAAAATGATTCAAATATGTCGAAAGGACATGTAAATGAAATTGTTTAGCAGATTATTCGTCAAAAATCTTTGCACCTTTATTTACCAAATTCTATTTTACAATTATTTCTATTTATAATGATATTTTAGTTAGTTTTAAAACAAATCAATCACTATATAATAACATTGACATTAGTACTGCCAGTTTGCTATGTCTAATTAAATGTCCAACTCCATTTTTATATAATTGTTAAAAATGTTCAACACCTCTGGATACCATAACAGAAGCACCTATGAAAATATTTTGGTTTAAACTCGGCCGTCACAGCCAACTGGAACCAAACTGTTTAGGTGGAAAAATGAGCATGTGTGTTTTAATTTTTTCAATTTTGTGTGCTGAGTAGGAATATATATTCTGTATGACATTACATCTACTAGACCACAATGATCATAATTAGTAATTAAATAATAATAAACCTACATTAACAGCTTCCGAATTCCGACCTCACTGGATGAAGCACAACGAGCGAATAGCCAAGAAGAAAGCCACAGGCTCGTTGAAAGAATTTCGTGACAAACAGCAGATTGTTAAAGAACGTTTACGTAAGGAGAAGATCAAACAGCGTCTGAAGCACAAAACACGGGGTAAAAAGAAGAAGAAATAGTGCGCATATTGACATGTGAATAAATATGTTTATTTTAATATTGTTTTTGTTTGTCCGGATAAGAAATAATCGAAATTGAAAATTTTATAATCCACTCACAGTGCATTACTAAGTCTATAAAGACATATATTTGCTTAGATGACGTAGTAGGTTATAATAAAGTTATTACAGAACTGTCGAGTTCGCGAAATCGCATATACCTATATGTTATTTCAAACAAGACAAAATTTTGGGCCCTTTACAAATCCCATGGCCACTCCCACAGGGCAATAAATTATACGTAGAAGTGGTTTTTTAACATATCACACGTACCAACTGTAGACGTAGTTCCGCCTACTTGAGCGCAGTCCGCCAATATTTTTTTCCGCCGCTTTTTACGTTACGGTTGTGTCAAATACTCTAAAATCGTAGAAAAATGCTTGCATTGCACTTATAGTGCTGTTTTGGAGTGCAAAAGTGATGTCTATCACTGTACCAAGATGGATGGCACAGCACCAAGGTGGTATTTCATAATTTTCAATTTTCTGCTCAGATTACAAAGCAATAGGCAGTTGGAAAGGAACTGAATGGCACTCACGTGGCACTGTAGGGACATGCGCACATGCGTGTGTGTAAGATTGCCAGATGTAGTGAAAAAAGCCTTTTTTTCTGTTGCTTTTTATAATACTAATGTTGCGAACTGGAATTGTTATTTTGCTATATAGGTACTTAAGTAGTATTTGTATATCAAATAACCTATAAGCATCGAGTGGTTATACCATGATTATAAGCAACATAATAAAAATATTTAATTGTTTTCATTGATTTACATCACAAAAGGAAAAAATATTTTATTAAGATATTATAAAACTGAGAAACATTGTTAATACACAATATTTATTACAATCACCGTTGGTTACACAATATCTTAATAATAACCATTATTTTGTACTAATTTTTATTAACTTCGTGATCATTTCCATAGGATTGATACTCATCTTCTAAATTGACAAAAATTGTCTGGTTCCAAATGAAATTCTTTAGAACCTGTGAAGTTACGTACACAGTGCGACGCTTTGTTTAGTAGGTACCAATACCAATTTAGTACTGATGGCGAGATTGTACTCGCTTTCGAATTTGTATTTGCTTTGGTAATTCGCTGTCGTATTCGTCGCGCTCCATCTGCCTATTGTTTTGCAATCAGAGATTTTCTGTTCATCGAGTTGAGTTTTTGTACCTACTGTAACAAACGAAAATAAACATTATCCTAGAGCAATATGGTCGTGCTTTATCTTTTGGTTCTCCAAAAGACTGCTTTATCTTTTGGTTCTCCAAAAGACTGCTTTATCTTTTCGTTCTCCAAAAGATAAAGCTCGACCATATTCATCAAAGTAAACATCTCGAATTTTCTACTCTAGTAGCAAACAAAAGCTTCACGAAAAAATGCTCCAAAGAAGGCAGATATAATTTTGTCGAGAAGATACTTTATATTCGATCAGATGTTAGTATTCCAGCTACTGGCCGCAAGATGTCAGCACGTTGAATAAAATTTCAATAAAAACTAACTTCGTACCTTAGTAACTTAAAATCATAACTTCCAATAAAGTTTTTGACCTTACAACGAAATAGCGACTGCGTAAAGTTTAAACAACAGCCCTGAATTTGTTTCTTTTTGTATTAGAAACTACGACCAATGATTAGCAAGATTTCATAGTGTTTATCATTTGTTTGTGTGCGTTTTGACGACAGCGAGCGGTTCTAATAGTAATCGAGGAATAAGCTTATTCCAGCGGCACCATTTCTCAATCCCGAGAACCACCTAGCTTAGATGTCGTGATTTAGTCCGGTCGGTTCTAGTCGAAAAAAACTAGATTGTCGTTATGCCGATATAAGGATATTTTACTGTCCACCCTGGAATAAGCTTATTCCGGCGGCGCCGTTTTTGAATCTCAAGACCCACAGCTTCTAGCTTAGATCTGATTGCACTCAGAAAAAGTCGTGAATTAGTCGGTTCTTATTAAAATTATGAACCCAATTATCTTTTTCTGTTCTACCTTTGCTCTTCTTCTAAAAAATCAGAAACAATATTGAAATCCACCATCCTTGTCATGTAAAACATCTAGACCTAACAACCGAGCCTCAAGGCGGAGTCACGAGAATTGGCACTTTCGTTCCGCAGCAATTTAAATTGAAAACTACTCAGTGTCTCTTTTTATAAAAAAAATATTATGTCAATGAAACACTTAGAAAAAATCATGATATATGTATATTTAAAAAATTAAGATAAACATTAGAGTATGTACCTACTTACAATTACCTGTACATTTTGATAAATAACTTGAATTAAATTTTGAGAAAAAATATTTTTGGACTTTGGATGTAGGTAATGTTCTTAACTGGAATCATTTTAAGCGAGAGCATTTATTTACACACAATAACGCGTACACAATACGCCATTTTTAAATTAAATTCAAATAAAATAATGATGCGCTATCTACAAGTCCAATAAGTCAAACCACAACAATGAACATTCAATCGCACGAATAAAAATGGAATTAATATAGTCAAAGATTTGATATAAATAAGTTATGGATAATTCCAAAAAACGGGTTTACTATAACTTGTAATCTGTTAAAAATCGTAAATATGGATTCAAGTTAATACTAGAAATAGTATATCATTCTTGAAAATTGTGAACAGTTCGAAAAATACAAGCGATATAGACCCGTGTATTGTATGTCAAGTTATTGTTTAAAATTTGGCAACAGTCTCACTCCCATTTAATATTAAGCAAATGTAATTTAAATATACCAACTAACGTCCGATTACATAAGGATCAATAATTTCGATTTACTTACGTAACAAAATCATATGCATTTTCGAAGTAAATGTATTTATAATAATACATCTATCTGTAATCTTCAAACAATTTATTACTGAAATCTTACGGAGTTTTCACGACGTAAGTAACGATTTTTACACTGACAAAACATTCACAACAATGTTGATATAATGCTATTTCGTTTCGCTATTTAATTTCATTCAACTAATATGGAATCTGACAGACGCCTATCTAACATGTTTCATATCATAACAATAATTTTGCATAATACACTTTATATCTAGCGCCATAGTTATCTTCAATGCTTTGGCATATACTTAACCACGTTGCTGCAGATACCATACATCATTTACACAACTAATTTTCAATATACAGGGTAAAACTTAAATTTAATCGGGAAATCTAAAACTAATCCCTTCATGCCTGAACAATCAGTCTTCTCTTTGCAGAAATTATCATAATTTTTAACTATATACAGTATTGATTTCAGATAATCGTATTTTAAAATCTACGCGCAGACCTTTTTTATACAAGAAACATTTTTTTTGCACACACTAACTAAATTTGGAGGCACGATAAAATGAGGCATCTTTGCAACTCAGCAGACTTGACTCATAATTGCCATGTTTATAAAGTATTAAGTAGACAAGCGATGCCTTATTTATCGCCTCTTATATCACGTGAACCGTGATAAATTATCGAGCACTACTGGGTCTAAAATGTAACTAAATGGACGGGTAACAGGATGCGTTAAATTTTTAATCAACGTGTAGACAATTGAGCTAATATCATTTTTCAAGGTACAGCGAGTGACAGTAATTATGGCACTTATACATTTTCTTTAAAAAAAAAACGTACGTGTAGGATTCAAAATAACTTGTGTAGCGACACTGAATACCTCTACCATGACGAGACAGTATTGGTGTGTATGTTAGATCATGGTAAATGTACGAGTACATAATATAAATAATTCGAATCATGTCAAATAATGACAATACTTTGTGTCATCGAAATATTTCTTGAAGCAAACTCGCTATATTTCACAGCATCTAGTAAATCGTAATAAAACTAAACATCAATACTAAAAAGTAATAAATACAATATTGATAACAAATAATTTTGGCAATAAATATAATGGTGTATGGTGACTATGAAGAATAATATAAGAAACAAAAATTACCAAACACAATGTCAATATTCCGTATTGATTTGGTCTCACTTAGCCAATGAAGGTACAAATTATGAAGCTTCTTATAAGGACAATGTACGATTTATTCGTGAAATTATCGAAAATATTCGAAGGTACTTTTGATATCAACCTTGAAAATATCGTTAAAATCGAGATTGTTGGAGTTAAATATCTATAAGTTTTCTCTCAGACGACGTTTACAATAGTAGCCCTCATTGGTTATGCCATTATAAATATAACTATATGAAAGAACTAGCTAAATCTTCACATCTTAGAATCTTTTGGCCAACCGAACATCTCAAGATGTTCCAATCTGCAATCAGTAATATTCCTTCTGTTACTAGTCTTATTTAATTAGTTGCAATTTAAAAAAGTCAGTCAGTGCCGCGGTGCCATCTGACGACAGAGTTACATTTAACTGGATTAAATATGGCCGTTAATGAGCTGTCTGCCTTGTGTATTTATCTACAAGTTGGTTTAGCTATAATCATCTAACCCGAAAATCTGCCTGATATTCAGTGATATGTCAATCCTACACATTTCAAAACCCATTCGCAATGGTTCAATTTAATGGTTTTCGTAAATGTATAAGATTTAATATTTAAAGCTGATCGTCAGGTTTTTTCAAATAACAGGCTAGTGTGAACAGCGCAACAAATGAAAGCATCAGATCCACTGCAGTCTTAAAATATGACGTACAGCCGCGTACACGTTCGTACACGGCTCCCCTGACCGTGTAAATTGAACTCCAGTTCAAAGGTTACAGTAAAATATCATATCATGAACTTCCGAATCCAATATTGAATTTCAGGAATATGCAGGATAGGAAACCTAGTAACTGGCTTTCAATTTACACGATTATGTCCCTCATCCTTACGAGTATTGCGCTTTTTTGGCATGACAGCAAAATGACAAGTCAAATACTGAATCCAATACTTCAGGAAAAATGGCGTCATGTCATAAGGTTCTATTACAATATGCCGTTGGTATAGTACTGGTAGTTGTCATAAAGACGCGTGGAGAGCGAGTGTTGCGCGTCGCGGACCAAACGATCGACGAGTGTTTGCAGCTGTGGCTCTGTCTTGCCCAGGTGGAAGCGAGCCCGGAACGAGGACACGGCGCTGCTGCTGCGGAGGCAGGCCAGTTGGCCGCCTGCAACAACACGGTAATGTTAATTAGACTATAAGCATAAATAAAAAGAAAACCATCTCTAATAAACATGCCTGTAAAAAAAATTGGTTTTCAAATATTCTGCGTCATGGTCATCCAAATCGAACTAGTTAAGTGTCTATGGAACGTACCCATGCGCATGAGCTCGACTATGTGTATTATCTGGTCACAGTGCTTTCTTGCAGCGATGAGTCCGCGCAATATGAGAATCTTGAAATACTGGAACATGTCGCTGTTCTCGCCGTCCATTACCTCGACGAATTCTTGAGTTAGCTAAAAATAAAAAAGATGTTGAAATACCAATGCACCGTGTTGTCAGTTGTATGTCAACCATTGTTTTCTACTTAATGTCATGAAACGATAGTCGCACTTGTAATATTACCTATGGTGGTGTTTCGTATAATCATGCAGTCTTATTTAATTTTAATAAATGTTCATGTTCTGTTTATCGTTATCATTTTTTTGTTACACGAAATGAAAGTAAACCTTATAGCTGCAATATGGTCGCTCGAATTAGTCGAAAAACGTCGTTCAGCTATTAATCGCTAGATGGCAGCACATAGATTGAAATTTCAATTATAAAGTCAAAACGTCGTAACTTGCAATAGTAGGTATTGATAGTCTTGAACTTTCAGCGATATGCCAACAGGGTAGTTTAAATTGTATTAAGCGTCCAGAACTTGTTATTTCTTTTTAAATCTGAAACTACGACCAATTACAATCAAGATTTCATAGTGTTTCAAATTATGAATGTGCGAGTTTTGTTTTTCGTTTCTTCCGTGCATATAGCGAAATAAATATAGTACTACCCTACCCCGTACTATCAATATTCTAATATATAATTTTACGGTAAACGCTGTTACTGTCCATGAAAGGGTTATGTTCAAAATGACCATCTATACATTCATAACAAAACGGTATTAAATCATACGATAAATATACCTTAAAAGGCGAACTTTCAAATCCTAAGTTCTTAGGCGATATCGAGAATATGAATCCAAAGTCAATATGAATGATATGGCCCGCGCTATCGAGTAGAATGTTTCCATTGTGCCTGAAAATAAAACATAGTCTTTAATATTTTAAGTCTTTCATAATTTGCATTGTAATCTATATCGACCAATGACAAAAAACCAATAATCTAGTATTAATATATGATATCTTCTAGAAATGATATTTCTTTTTATGATTTCGTTTTCAGCGAAATGGAAGCTACAAAGGTTGATAACAATTCTAGTACTCCTATTAACAATGCATCGTATTGACATGTTTATATAATATTGAATCATAATTTTTTCAAACATGAAAATAGCAGCCAAGGAATAATTATGTACTTTAGTATAATTTAAAGTAATATTGTAGAAACAATTGAATGTGTGTTTTACCACTTTTGTGCTGATAGCTTCATTTAACTTGATATATAATGTATATATACTATACAGGGTGATAAAAAACCACTGATCATTTTAAAGGAGCAACTGTATAATGGAAATAAAAAATAGATGTTCGGTTTTTTTCAAATACTTAACAAATTAATAAGTTATGACCTCTCCAAGTTTCCTTAAAACTTGGGAACAATATTGACACACGACGATTAACAGACGCCGTTGCTATAGCAAGAACAACGATGTGGGGCAGTGGGCGGAGTCAGCGATTGTATGTAATGACAGGCAACGTAATGACAGGCAACAAAGTACTAAACTAACGCGCGATGCGTTAGCGCAGCACGTCACACAGCGTCGCAGTTGTAGATAAATGAAGTTGAATCACAGTGAATGGGTTTCGAAATAGTATTTGACGTGTCAATGTCAAGTTCAAGGAGGTAGACGATTAGACTCACATGTAAATTAGTGTGATTATCAAGCATATTTACTTATTAGCACTTACCTGTCTTTAAGCTGCAATAGATAACTAGTTAATGCGTAGGCTGCAGCTGACTCGACGAAGTTGTTCTGCGCGCGCATGAAGCCTTCGCTGGTCGCCGGCCCGTGCTCGAGCTCCAACCACGCACGTAGAGACGCACCAGACTGTTTCTTTATTTGGTGCAGTGATACCGAGTTTAGCACCTGCCCAATTTAAAATATTGATAAAAACAAAGCCTTTTACAAGACATGTCGCTGAAGATACAAATTTAGTACTGTTTTAGATCTGTAGAGGTTTTAGATCTCGAATCGCTGATTCCAGATGTCTAAAAATGTCGATTAAGTTGGTTATGACAAGGAAAAAGTCAACATAAATACGAAATAAAATTTCCGCCACTGTGCTTTAAATTGAATCCTATACCCATCACGGAAAGGCCATACTAAGTAAAATTTTTTAAGGTCATCCGAACAAAGACGCGTATGAAATGCACCGAGCTTGATGTTGCGAGTCAACGTTCTTAGCGTACATGAACTGCTTGGTACAAGTTTTGGTCCGTACAAGTTTTATGTACAATGTAAATAAAAGCGAGTTTTTAATTTTTAAGGCCGGCTATAAATGCCCCAGAGAAATGTTGCCAGTCAACTTATGCCGTGTGCCACTACGTAGGGTCTCACATTTTAAGTGCAACGGAGAGTCTGTCTGATGACATCGACATTGACAGGGAGCGCAGGACGTTGGCAGTAAGGTGCAATATGCTAGCCCGCAGGTGTGCACGTTGTACTAGAAACGTAAAGCTCACGCTTTTTAAAGCATTTTGCCAATCGTTTTTTTAATCGTTATAGGTGCAGACTGTGGGTCAATTACACACAGACAGCGTATCCGCTATAATGACGCTCTCAGAATGCTGTTGGGGCTGTCGCGCTACTGTAGCGCTTCGGGGATGTTTGTCGAGGCGCGAGTGAGAGTCGTCTTCGTACACGTGGCCGATACGAAAGATGGGCCCATATTATATCAATGGGTACACGGCAATGTTTAGATGATTCGTATTAACATAATTTGTAAGTATTTTGTTATTAACACTATATGGATATTTTGTCCGAAATAAAGATTTGAATTGAATTGAATTGAATTTGTATAGACGGATTTACAATCACGCCAAGGACGTTGATGTTAATAAAAAAACAAAAAAGCAAAAGGAAAACCCTCAAAAAAAAAAACAAGAATAATGTTGTGCAGCATTGCTGGCATTCGTCGCTCATAATTAAAGAGGCGTTAGTCTTGTAAAAAGTACAGCAATACGTTAAATATAATAGTTATTGTCAGTATATAAGAGGCACAATAGAAATTCGAGTAATTCTTAATATTCAATTCACATACACATACTTGCTAGCAAGATTCCTTATGTAGTTGAAAAATTATTTTCGTTTTATTGCCATGTCATACCATACATACTACAGAGGCGAACAAGTCACATTCCGATGCGCGCCATATCGCGGAACGTTAAGATACTAATATTTTCTGAGAACATGAACAAAGACGTCAAAACTAAATAAATACTAGCGCCACCACACAAAGTTCAACAGTAATTCGCCAGCCTTCAAAATAGGATATAGGCAGGTTATACCATATGCCTTCCATTTGAAAACTTCGTTAATGTATTTTTTTTAATGAGTGGAACACAAAACGCGTACACACTCATAGCCCCGCCCTCGAGAGCCCCAGTATAGCGGGTGCCATGGACACACACATAGACAACCACAAATTACACCCAAACTCACGAGAGAGAAATAAATGTACGCCATACAAATATTTCACTCGGCCCAGGAATCGAACCCGGGACCTGTGTGTGGCAGTCCAGTATGGTAACTTTTCGACCACGGTGGCAGTTGATAACTGCCCTCGGAACGAAAAAAGGCACAACTGCTGTGTAAAGTATGCATAGTTGTGCCTTTCTTAGTTACGAGGGCAGAATAGAAAATACACATCAATTTACCACTCCATCATCATCAGCATCAACCCATTTATACGTCCCATTGTCGAACACAGGTGTCCTCTCGGGAGAGGGTTTAGGTTTCCTCAGATGTTTTCCTTCACTTTATACGACTCCATATTGAACCTTAATAGGACAGCTTAGTTTTATTTTTAATTATATTACGGCTTGCTGTTACTTTTAATCAATTGAAGATTTATTATTTGAACTGTCCTATTTGATGTGTCTATACTGTATACAGCTTGCAATTTTAATAATCAATAAAACATACCGGTTGAATTAGCCCTGATTCCTTATCAAGGCAGAGTATTTCATAAGGATGCAATCTCAGAGGCACACGTTCCAGATCCCATACGGCTTGTAACCGCCTCAGTAGCTGTGCTGCTAGCATCTCTTGCCGCAAGTCGTCGCCGACTTTCACGATACAACCTAACAGCCGCCATCCGGCGAGCGAGCCATAAGGCGACGACGAACGCATTCTTGCCAACTTGCTTTCCCATGATTCCTGAAAATGATGTATAATAAATAAATTTATACTCAACACAAGTATTATTAGACCTGAATATGTTTCTAGTACAATTTGTAAATTTAAAAATATTATTACTTTTTCGACGAGCCATTACAAATGATACCCATTATATTTAGTAGTTTGGTAATAAGTACAGTACAAGTGCGTTAATACACTTTAAAAAAAAACGCGAGGTAAACCCTGTTTTCAATTTTGAGCCGTATGATTATGGTCTTCGGGTTCTAAATTCCTTCCTATATAACCAAAAGGTCCGATCTTATTTCAGGGTTGTCATACACATAACATAAGTGTCCTTGGCGATATAAGTTCCCATTCGGAATGATTCAAATGTGTAAATAAAGTCGGTAGCACGAACAAACAGCTGTCAATATGATACCTGTGAAAATTCTGAGTTGTATGAATAATAATAATAATGCACGCACTCAACATAGCCCCGCACTAGGGAAAATCCTGTGTCGCGGGTACTATGTACACACACATAGACAACCACAAATTACCCCCAAACTCACGAGAGAAATAAATGTAGGCCATACAAATATTTCTCCCATGCCGGGAATCGAACCTGGGACCTCTGCGTGGCAGTCCGGCATGGTAATCGTTCGGCCACGGAGGCAGTAAATAAATAAATATAGGTTAGTCAGGATTGCACTGGAAACACAAGCACTGGAAATACGACCCTAATGACAGGGACTTGAGTATGATTTTGAGTGCTTTAAACCATACTCAAATCCTGACTTGTCCTTCCCAAGCCCACTCAGAATACCATACAATATAATTTATAACCTAACTACCAATATATCTATATCACCTGTTTTTATCACTATTTAACGATACCCTCTCTAAGGTAGTTTATTGGTTTAATGCTAACAATTTATTACTTAATGCCAAGAAGACAAAATGTGTTAAATTTGAATTACCTAACGTAAAATCGACTAGTCCGAGCATAGAAATGAACGGAGAAAAGTTAGACTTTGTTAATAAAGCAGTCTTCTTGGGAGTGACCTTAGATAGTAAACTTCAATGGTTTCCACATATATCTTCCCTGGCCAGCAGATTAAGCTCCGCTGCATACGCAGTCCGCAGAATATGTGAGCTTACCGATGTTAGTACTGCTAGACTAGTTTACTTTAGTTACTTCCATAGTATAATGTCCTACGGGATTCTCATGTGGGGTAAAGCGGCAGATATTCAAACCATATTTGTACTGCAAAAACGTGCGATTCGTTCTGTGTACCGTCTAGGCTCTCGGGTTTCTTTCAGAGAAAAGATTAAGGAGACTGGTATCATGACTGTGGCATCACAGTACATTTACTCAAATATTTTATATGCCCGTAAAAATATACATAATTTCAATAAGAAAGAAGATATCCATAATATTA
>NW_020653854.1:16602400-16677071 GCF_003589595.1 Hyposmocoma kahamanoa
ATAATAGTGGGTAATCTCATAAAACGATTCAAGAAAACATGGCCGCAAAATCAAATCTAAAATGACCAAGAAAATATATATCACCATCATCATTAACCCATTCATACGTCTCACTACTGGAAACGGGCTTTCTCTCGGATAAAAAGATTTTGGTCATAGTGCGCTGGCCCAAAGCGAGTTGAGGACTTCACACGTGCTCCGAAGGTTGTGAACCTCCTTGGACGTGCAGGTAACATCACGACGTTTTCCATCACCGATAAGCGTAAATTTGGAATTAAATCTATATATATAAATAATTAGTCCACCGTTATTTAGAAATTCTTTCTCCGTCGATTAAACATGGTAGCATTGAACAAGGAAAGAGGTAAAGGCTTACTATAAGGGCCTTGTTAGACGCACGACCGCCCCGGAGGTCGTAAGTGGGCCTTAAACTACGGAATAAGGCGGATTTGAGTGGAGGAAATGTTGAAAGCTGTAATGGTGCGAAGGTCAATTGTTCTGATACCCACACGTACTATACTCGTATAGTATGTACGTCGAATGAAGTAAGTGCACAAAAAATTACATGATTTTACAGATAGCTTAACTTAAAAGGCGTTTTTCTAGTGCTTCTTTCAATTTAAATATAGAAAAAGGTTTAATGCTGTGAAAAGCATTACAATACTGTGTATATTTTTACAGTATTCCAATCATAGCCAATAAACTAAAAGGATATCGATGCATATCGAGTTCCTAGGTTTTCGCGATTGTTACACATAGGGTGGAGAGATCCCACGAGGGACAACGCATATGCAATCTTATGGATTATTACCACAAGTGTCAATAAACAGTGGTTACCACTGTCAATCATGTGGTTTGAATACCATAAAAATGTAAAATTTGCGATAAAACAATTACGAAAATTCATCCTTGAGTAAAATGAAATGAAACTCAAAATCGATTAGCGACGCCATATCTCGTTTGACGCCCATATTAGACACGCTCTAAGTAAAGCCGAGGGCAAGGTTATTATTATTAATACACAAGGCTTCAACCGTTAGAACTCGGAACTTTCAGACAAATATTCACATGAAATTGAGATTTTTAAAATATAATACTAAGAAAAGGGACGAACAAATCGGGCGCCACGTCTGGTAAGCGACACGCCTGTCCATAATAGTTGTGTAGTAGCAGTGCCACTTTATATCACAAAGATCTGAGGGGCACTGCCACTGTGTCCGATACCCTGAGTATAAGTTAACAAGTCCCATGTGCCTGTAATTTCACCAGCACCCTTAGAAACTGGAACGCAGTCATGCTCACACTACTGCTTGACGGCAGAAATAGGTAAAGTGGCAGTACTTGCCTGGACGAACTCTTTCACAAGGAGCTCTACTGCTACAAGATCAATTGATCCAGCTATCTATGCTTGTTGTAGAGATGGTTTTTATACGAAGGTCATCTATGTAAACTAACAGATCAGCGCTTTTAATGACTCAAGTCGAAAACGGGCACTAAGAGGAAAATAGCATTACAAAACTGCACGTCTTTTCACGTCTTCACAAACCATGACACATAACATATTATGTTAATAACAATTAAAGGGGATAATTAATGACTAACTTAACCGTCATTATAACAATATGGCTGAAATTATCGTAGACGCGATATATGCTGGCAAAATGGTACTTAAAATATTTTGAAACCATGAAAATTATCTAGCAGTGGGAAAAGGTTATTTTAAAAGGGGAAGCCTTTGCACTCACGAAATAAATTGTATAGTATCTATAATACTTTGAATTTATTTTTATTGAATATCATGATGTTTTTGCTACCGTGATATTCATCATTTTTTGTGAAAATACTTCACTAGTTTGTTATTATTATTGATACAAAGTTCGAACAAAAACAAAGAAAAAATTCCTTCGATCCGATTGGATTCGAAACAGCATCTATCGCCGCATAGTTTTGTAAGAGCGGTAGTCACGTTGAGGCGACAGACGCTGGTTCAAGTCTTCTTTTGTATTTGTTCGATCTTTTTACCAGTTACCACTTTTGTGACCGTGGTGCAAAACATGTGAAACAGACAGTGAAGTAGGGCTTTATAACTTTACGCTTTGTGGCGCTGTTTATCATGCACACAGTAAACGCGAATAAGGAAGTTTAAATGTTTGTTATGCGATACATCCAGCACAACACCGGAATACGTTATTTCTACGTGTTAAATACGACTTTTGTACATAAGAGTCACGGTTGATAATGATGGTATAATGCAGGCTTTACACAAGGCATAGACGTCATATAATCCGAAATGGTTTCTACAATTCTCTAGATTTACATTTGTGGCATAAATAACAGCAGGAAAATATTTTTTTCTTCTTTTTAGGAAATTTAATTATAATTATTTGACCTAAAATGAAGTATTTGCAACTAGGAAAGAAACGACACAGTTGGGCCGATAAATCGACACATCCGTAGAACAAAGATCTATGTGCAAGACTACTTGTTTTCTGATCATAGTACATTTCGTTCGTTCTTCTTCGCTGTGGATGTCAGATCGACCGTTGTTCGGTTTTATATTTCCGAAACGAAATAAGGTATATAAATTCTCAAAACACCTTAACGAAATTATTCTCGTAACGTCTTTATTCTCTTTTCGCTACATCGGACCCTGTTCTTCGGATGAGTCGAAATATGTATACGACGCGTCATTTGCGTGCATCACTGCACGTAGGTATATGGCACAGATTATAATAATTCAAATAAGACTGGATTCTCCAAAGTACAGTTAATCAGAATAATATCTTGATTATTCCTTAAAACACTATTGATTGTCCAACTAGGACAAATCCGTTTTACAATAATTATACAGCAATCGTAAAAAAATGATTACTTAATAAAGCAAATTATTAATATTAAAAATTCAAACTCTTTACCACACTATTTTTGCAGCCTCGTTAAAAGCCTTGCTACACAACACGTGCTTTAAGACGTTGTTGTACTGCACGTGCTAGTTACGTGTCCTGTGCATGACAGTTCACGTGGAATGTGCGATCGGGCATGGGTCAATGTTCTAGCCTAGCCGACAATCAAGTAATTTTATACTAGCCATTCCTCTCAGGCTCATTGGTTTTAAGACAATGATAAGTAAATTGCATTACGACGCGATAAATGTTTGTTGTATTGGACAACACTAGAAATATATCTAATTTGCTATGAATTATTAATACAAAGATCTAACACTATCAAAAATTCCTTAGATTGGGCTGGATTCGAACCAGCGCATTCCAGCAATCCGTGCTAGATGCTTTTCTAACTAAGCCACGAAACAAACCAGCAGATTTTACGCATTTTTCTATATGCTTGTTGCAGATCTTTGTTTTTCATTTTTAAAGACTTTTTGACGTAGCACCATCTGTGAGAAATCTATTTCCTCACTCAGTCAGGTGCCTTTACAGCTACCAGCAGCTGACTACATATGTCGCTTTAATAATTGTAATTTTCAAGTTTATATCATATTTCAAACAAAAGTGGTGGTTTTTTATATTATTACTAACCTTGTCTTTACTATTCAGCACGGCAGCAGCATGCGGCGGTATCCTAAGCACGCAGTGTGGCCTATGGTGCAGAGGCAACCAGACGCGAGCAGGAAGGTTCAAGTCCAGAGAGGCCAGCTCGGCCCGGAGTCGGCCGTTCCGGCGTTCTTTATCCGCCACACCGGCCAGCCGTCGGCCGATGTTCGTTAAAGCTTGCAAGAACTGAAAAATAAGTATATTATTACACTAGACATATTTTCTCACACACTTACTTGTAAAACTTCAATATTTTACAAAGTTATTAATTAACCAATTAAATAGTAAAATATCCGGAGCAGTGAAGTTTAAGAAATTATGGCTTTAAGCAGTGACGGCCTCAGCAGACATTGGATATTATAATCGCGCGCTACGGTGCTCTAGATAGATTAGCCTTCGTTTACGTCGTCGCACTATAAGAAGCATATATATGTTTATTACACATTTACTTGTAAAACTTCTATGCATTTAATAGTTATAAATTAAAATTAAAAGGTGAATTTATAAGTTTGCAATTAAATAATGAAGTAAAAATAAATAAAAAGGAATAAAAAAGTCAAAAATCTTTTAGCTGTGACGGCTCCAGTAAACGTTAGTTATACCGTACACTACAGTGGTCTAGTCTAGCTAGATAGATAGATAGCCTTTATTAACGTAAACTTCGTCGCACTAAACCAAATATATGTATAGATGTATTACTATTATTGCTAGTAATTACACGGTGTCTTCAAAATATATACAATTAATCGCAAGGTTATTTAGCCGACCGCCGACATCAAGTCCAGACAATAGGTTCCCCGGCTGTACTTCAATTAAAGTGATTGGATTTTATCACGAAACCTTATAGACAATTTAGAACTTTCATTTACCAAATGGGGTGAACTGATTCATTTTAATGATTCGGTTCGATTATTCAAAATGTCACTTGGTCTGCAAGGTACGTATCGGTCAGCTTACACACTCGGCCTCTTATTTTTATAAAAGCTAAATTGCAATACTCGAAAGGCATTACGCGAACGTTTCAACGGCTGCCCAGCCCGTAGATTGGCATTGATAGCGGCTGGTTACCGCCACTCACGACCTATTCAGCTTTTAATACACTTTAGAGCCCCGTAACGTCTATATTTATTTGACAATACATTATTAGGGGGCCCGGATAACTCATATTTACTGTACTTGGTCGAAGGTATTTATATCCCATTGCTTCTAACAAACGTCGACTTACCATACCCCAGGTATAAATAAGTTCCGATGCCTCTGCTAATTTTAAATATTTAAGTCATGGACTAATTACCATCTTATCTTATGTTTACAAGCATGGTATTACTTATCAAAACTTTATCATAACAATCATACCGCCCTACATACATTTCAAGGTCGTACAATTCGTTGGTATGGTAGACACTATAAGTAAAATCCTGGTGTACAGTATAAATAAAAGAAAAACTTAATTACCTGTGTCTGAGGTGCCAGCCGGGGAGCGCCGCATGAACACTGTTCTCCACAAACACATCCGTTATCGAACGCACGTCCCGACGCTAGATCCCCTAAATGTCTCCCCGATGGGGTGACCAGCCGCAGTGCTGACGCGTCTGACTGTGACCTATGGTGTCCTCTCCTAGCAGCGGGTCTGATCTCTTCAGCCAAAATAGAGTCTCTCAACTTGATAGCTTTCGATCTTTTCACATCAGCACTAAAAGCAGTCAATAACCATGCAAGCCGCAAGGAAAACTCCGCACTCTGCTTACACCGGTACACCAAGTACGGCTTCAGCACGTCCGCCACGTCGCCCATCTCTATATACATCGTGGCCAGTTGTGGCAGATAGAAATCGACGTCCTCAAACGGAAACGAAAACAATTTGTTCGCCAGATACGACTGGACACCGGGTTCCTTCGAGTTGAACAGATACGAGATGGCCATGCTCATATCGAACAATTTACTTTCGAATAGCCGGAGTAAAAAGTCTTTGTTCTTCGATGTTTCTGCAGCGGATATTTCAGACTTGGGCGGCTCTACAACAGAATCCGGTGGGTCTGGGGGTTTATCCGTATCTTCTGGATTGCCAGAGTCAAGGCTTTCACGGGATCTGGCTGCAGCGGGCGGCGGCGGAAGCTCTTCGTCCGCGGCGTCGGGCGGCGTGTGAATACCGGAATCGTCGGAGCCAGCGGGTACATCTGGCGGCAACGCTAAGCGCGGCGCGGGTATCTCCATGGGCAGCCGCAGCGGCGCGCCCTCCGGAGATGTCGGTGTCATGTCCTCCGGAATTCTCTGGAGCACCGAGTCGAGAGATCTGTTCCTCTGATGGCCACATCCCGGCGGCGGCCCGTTCGAACTCGTCACATGTCTGCGGACAAGTGAGAACATTGATGAACAAAAGTACTTATATTATTCATTTTCACTAAAGCTATCAAATTCTCAAAATAATTAAAATCACGAGTTATGTAAACTTAATGTTTCCACATCCTACATACTTATAAAACGGATCCTCATAATGTCGTACACCGACGACAATAATCTTCCTGACCATGGTCGCTTATATTTTAGCACTGAAATCCAATCGCTTGTTTATAATGCACATAATCCAATTGACTACACAAACATGGTTGTTTTGCACTGAACACCGTCGAGAACTAAAACAATGTCGCGGAACGATGCATCATTGCGCGTATTGTGAACGAACTGTACGCGAGTTCAACACCGACACGTTGCTCTCGGTGGACGTCGTGCAGCGGACTGGCTGCTTTACGCAATCACAGACACGCGCCCGCATACCATTTGAATAAGCATCACGATTATGCAGCCAAACTTCACTTAAACAACACGAAACAGTAAACAAAGATGTTCTGCCGCTTTTTGGACAACAGGTTTCTATAGTCTTTCTATGAAATTATCACTAAAACTAGTTAGTTATGTGACGTTAATTATTTTTTGTCTTTACAAAATACCTACCATCTGTGCAAATCTACGTCAGGTGTATTTGTAGTATCAGTTGCCGAATTACGTACATATATTGCACATATTAATTGTTTTAATACCAATATTTAACGATACCTATTGAAATCTATTTCGTCACTGAAGAACGACATCATTTCACGTTTAGATTCATCGCACGGATTGCGAAGCCGTTCCTTATAAGACAGAGCATCGTATTAGTTACCGTTGCAAGGAATATTAACTAACAATGTAGTAGAACTAGAAACAGTTAGGATCGTAAAACATGCGTTTGAAATGTAGAGCCATGGTATAAATAACTCTTTGTTTTATACTCAGAAAAATATTACACCATGGCATAACTTATATGAAAGTGCATCATAGAGAAAGCGGACGTCGACCCCAAATAGTTTTATCACTTACGCTATCAATTTCAAAAGATCCCTCTACACGGCGCTCCGTTAAGTGGTTAACGCATTCTCAAAGCGGTCGTGTAGTCATTCAATCAAGAAAGTAGAGGAAGTGGAAGAGCGTAAGCCACTCAAGGCACTCGGGTACTCATTGAGTGTGCATTCCACGCGGCGCGTGAGTGGCGAACGAATTAACATGGTTTATTTTGGGATCGTTATCGGGACTCTGCCATATGTGGCGTCCTCCAAACAACCGAACAGATGTACGGATGAGCCAACAGCGATACGCAAAACTCCATTATTAATCATAATGGATTCTTACAACCACTTGTGCTGAAAAGCTTTATGTTTATTTTAAATTTAACTTCTTTAAACACGTGGAAAAATATGTTACATGCATATCTTAGCAAACAGAATGTTTTGATGGAAGAAGCCATATTTTCATGATTTGCCTCATAAATTGCATTTACATAACGTAATAACCATCGTGGTATTTACATGTTGAATAAGGAAGTACACAGGATTTATAAACTTACACGTTGCCATGAACGTGCATCCTTTTAACACTTGCACAAAGTTAAGCAAGTATAGATATACGCAGGCAAATAAGTACAATGTATATGACGCCTATGTATATTTATTAATTTTCGTAGTACTTGACATACAAATTTAAATTCCATTAAATACAAATGTATGCGAACAATAACAAACATTCGTGACTATATGTCGGACCGATGGCATAAACTGGTAACTCTGGAATGATGCCAAACTGATTTGTTGCTCCATTTAATTACAGTATTAATTGTTTCCAACGGATCATTAATTTTGACGGGCTACTGAGTGCATACAAAACGTTTTAAGGACAACTGGTCGAAAATAGAGAAATTTCATTGTATTCAAATTTAGAAAATGTTAAACTACTTTAACATTTCCACACATCTTCATCAGCTACTCATTTCCCTCTTCCCCGTATAATGAAGCAAGTAGAGTGCTGTTGTACTGATAGTGCTGATACATATACTTAATGAACATCGTCACTTCACCTAAGTGAATCGATCGACTTAAATAGCCGCAATCGGGTCAAACTACTATAATCGATGGATTTACCGACGTGACCTCGCGTGCCTTACATTCAATGAACTGACGATTCAATTACATCATAATGGATATACGAATACGAGTTAACCATAGCTGTGTGTTAAAGCAAATAGGGCTTGACTTGTATTAAGATAAAAGACGCTTGTTTACAAACCTTCGATCATAACAGATTATTAAAGCTAGATTAGTTGAAACGTGCGAAAATCGATTGTATCCGATTTCTTTGATTGAGGGGAAGATAATTTCAACTTGATGATATAACAGCAGTGGAGAGTTGTACACCGAGACGTGTAATCTCACAATTTATCTTCCTTTATGCGTCTCAAAAGATGAAAGTTGCACAATTTCAATTATTCTATACAATACTTAATGATAAATTTGATAATTAATAAATCAATAGAAACGCCAATAAAATCATTGCATGACTGGCGAATAAAAAAACAAAAGCTATGAGAGAACAGCCAGCAAACAAATCTATTAGGCAAGTATAAGAGTAAATAGAAAACTATTTACATTTATACAACTATTGATTGTTATTGCCTCTTTATTGTTTCCAATTAGGGTCCAGCGGTCACACAATCTTGCCGTTCACCCTAATATGCAACTAACTGACCAACTGCTATGTCATATGAGTTGTGGCGCTAGCGTCTATTATGTCTATACCTAGACATTGCTTCTGCGTCTGTGCAGTGTTACTACAGTGACTTATATTGCATTTGCCGTTTTTCGCAGTGGTAATGCTTACATTACCACAGCTAAAAACGACAAATTCCAAGTTCTTAAACTTTTATTCCATATCATACATAAATTAATAGATCTGTCACACTAATTTGCGTCATTAATACGCCATTAAGAATCAATACTTGTTCGCCTCTCTCTATGCAATTTCCAAACGCTTTAATTCATCGGAAAATCTTCAAGTTATTAAACCTTAAAATATGTATTATAAACATTACTATACTGAAATAATAAAAATATAAGTAATGAAAAAAGATCAAAATACGATGAAATATGTCGACGTAAAATAAATAGACATTGAACGCATACAAGAAAAACATGACGTCAATGGAAACATTCTTGTCTCCGTTCAAGTTAAATTGTTTAAAAAACATACCCATTATATTAATAAATCTCGGTTTTAAAGTAAGCAGGTTGCTGTCGAAAAGTAAACGTAGACAGGTGATTGTTACCGGAGGCTAATTAAATACAAATTCATCGTGTGTTTCTCTCTCGCACCGCCGTAAGTGGAACCTTACTGTGACGTCAACATCAAACAATAGTGAATTGATTAGATTCGCCGCTGGCCACCATATCGCCTATTGTAGCCTGTGAAAGCAGTTGAGTGAGTGGCTTCTGCTAACAGTTTCGATGAACAATCAATACCGCGGGAACATAAATTCTCAGTTCTGAATGAATATGCATATTAACCTAACTGTTGAGATGGTTACTTTCGCGCTTTCATTTCTACTTATATAAATAAATACTACAGTCAGCTACTTTCAAATGATTTGAACTAACTAAACATATCCACAAAAACTCAAAATGGGTACACTTTACCTTCGCGCTTCGTATGAGTTCGCGATCAAAGTTTTTGTACATTTGACAAAAATTACGCTATATTGACGGTGCATTCAAGGTTGCAACTATTTCAAATATTTTTTATTAACGGAACATATTGAAAACAAGATCTTTTAAATATCGACCCGATTCATAAACATCTATATACAATTTCAGAGTTACAGGAACAAGAGCATAAGCTGACATGAACAAAGTACATAAAGAGCACACTATACGGTGTCATGTTTTAGTAAATGAAGTGTCAAACTTCATTACGCACAATGATGTATGAAAAGGCATGTTTTAAAGTTTGTAAAGACACTAAAAACTTGTTTAGTAAATGTTTTCAGAGGTAATAATGACTTGAATACAAAATAATGTACGGCCTCGTATATTTTTAATTTATTATTTACAAGGTTAAATTGTCTTTTAATGTGAATGTAAGATTTTATACATATTTTGGTATTCAACTTGAAGACTCGCAAATTATTACGCGTGATTATTTTAAAACTTTTACTTGCTTGCACTTTTCTCAAAGTTTCTCGGACTGAGACTGCGTTACAACTTGTTGGAGGTAGTTAAGCAATTAGATTATATTATAAAAGTTATGATTTCCAAGTGTAGTGCGCAGAAATAGCGACGCTTGCTACATCACAGTGGCGAAAGTAAACGCCTCTCCGACCTTGTCGTCTTTAAGGCTTCGTATCACTTTCTTGTGTGTGGTATTTAATTTCATACTAAAACAGACTATAGCCGGTACAAATAAAGCTTGATCCAAATAGTACTTTCCTTGGAGTTTTTCTTTAAAATGAAGTCTTTGAACGGCGGTATTGCCCATGTAACCTTTCCAAAAGATATTAAATGAATCAAAGCCTGTAGTTGTAAAAGAATAAGCAAATATTAAGGTTAATTATTATGAAAATTGTTCACTTTCTTTTAACGATTGAGAATTAACGTTAATGTTCAATTTTTATACATTTTACTACAAAATTTTTCAGAGTCCAATGAATACCTTCAACCCTAACGAAGGCTTGATGAAAATTGCAAGATTTGTTTCGTTTTAATATAAAACAAATCAATACAATTTATATTTTTCTCTATTTAAATAGACTCAGCCACAATCTCAATGATGTGATCGACGAATGGTGCGCGTTGATCTAAAAAATGCCAATTCACTTTTGTCTTGAATAGCCCGAAATTGTAGTATTCTGGTAACACAGATGCCGGTGGTGCATTCCATTCCTTAGCAGTACGCATTTGAAAGGAGGGAGCAAATGATATATATAATGGACGGAGTGATGATTTAAAAATCTGTGGGGGCAAAAATTGTAAAGCCCAAAAATACATATAAATCCGATACAAAACCGGCAAGCAGGTCACTTTTCCACAGTGATCAAGATTTTGAAGCTTCCATTCCACAACAGTTGTTCTTTTTTCGATTCCACTTATGCAAGTTAGTTAACTAGCATCGGGCAGTCCTCCCAAAGGCGATGTGAGTACTCCTTACACGGGCTGTTCTGGTTTGAAGTGTCAACCGTCCTTGGAAATGATTCCTAGTTCTTCGACACGCACGTATCTTAACTTTCGTCCCTTGTAGCAATAATAAGTAATCGTGAAAGCGAACGTTCTCTCGACCTTGCCATTTTAATTAGAATTCCAACAAGTCATATAGGAATAAAATGTTAATGAGATTTATGTTTGCACTACTTTGCTCTATTTGTAATAAGTATAAAACCGATTCATATTTTTGTTGACTTCGTTTTAGTATGCTATAAGTCTATCAGTGCCTAGTCCAGTGTGTTATCCTATCCTATTACGATAGATAATATTACCAAGCTAAAGTAAAATTACAATGAGTAAGAACATTTTTTTTAAACTGATGAAATTTTTAAGTCATCACCGTCAACGTCGTCATAAAAAGAAAGTTATGTTTCATAACGAATAAGATTTATTTTAAAATAGTTATTTAAATCAAATGTCTGGTAACATAAAATAAAGGAACAAACCATAATAGCTTTAATTAGCTTTGACGTAATGAGTGGGACACAGGATCCTATCAGTATTAGTTGAACAATTCTGCAGTAATTACGTCTGATTTCAAATCAGACCAAACACAATTTAATTTATAAGTTAGCTTTTACTGAATTAATGCGGTTGTATTGTGCAAAACTTCTCTTCACTAAGGTCGAATTTCAAAAATTTTGCACTACTTACATAAATTAATGTATACTTGAATGTGAAATCACATTCGGTAATTAAGAAAGCAACATCTCTGAAGATTTAAAGTTATACAGTAAATGATCCAACATTGCTAATACATTATTAATTCCAAACGGCGTGTGTGTCAATTAATGTGCGATTGTGTAACACTCTCAAAGGCTCTAGACCGTAATATCAGGTTATGTAACTCTTTTAGTGAGTTACGTTACAATTTCTTTCAATTTCGATTACATTACTGTTGAACAAAAAGCACAAATACGAAATATGAGACAAACCATCGCTGCTTTAAAAAATGTTGTTAAAGAATTTTTATATCGTTTTTTCTAGAACTGTTTTAGTTCTAGAAAAAACCGGTGGTAGGTTTATTTTGTTAGTCTTCCGTATATCTGTAGATGAGAGGTAAAGAACCTTAAGTGCCTAATAGTAATTTTTACTACAGAGCGTTTTAAAGGCTCAACTCACATTGGCGCTGAGTCGAAGCTTCGCGTCGCCTCCTGTTTTTCAACTACAACGCATGGCAACGCGCGTCGTCGCGCGACGAAGCACGTATTAGCGCGCCCGCGCGACGAAGCTCGTATTAGCGCGCCCGGATCGGTGCGGTCGGCGACTAACGCCACACTGCGCCGAACTAACGCACAGCGACGCGCGAAACCGCTGGACTTTAACCAAGCGTCGACGCGTGAAGACGCGCGATTCCATATTTGCAAAACACAAATTGGTACCTTAATAATGGGAAAATAGAGATGAATATGCTATAGGCGAAAAGCATGACGCGACTCGACTCTGCGCCAGTGTGAGTTGAGCCAAAGAGAATGAAGTTCTTATTTAGGCACTTATGGGCGAATTCAAATTAGGTTTGTAGCAGCGCTGCAGTGGTTCGTCTGTGGCGCCACCACTAATTTTCATACAATATTTAGAAGTGCAGCTGTAGCGCCACTGTCGCGCCACTTTTGGAGACTAGATATTGTATAAAAATTAGTAGTGGCGCCACAGACTCGCCCATGCAACGATTCTTCAGGCATCTAATTTGAAGTCTCCCTAAAATCATAGTTAAGGTCAATATGTTAAATAAAAAACAAACGACGATAGGACTTTTACTATTGTGTGATTTTAAGCAATCGAAAGCAATGTTTGTAAAATCTAAATTCTAAAATATGGAGTTAAGGTCTCTTATCGCTCTCCAAATGAATGTTTGTACATTTGTTCCGTGTGCGTTATATTATTCAGCCGATTGCAATAAAACTTGTTGTGCCCACGCCTGATAAAGTTTCTAAAGAATTAGAACCATTTTAAAATATCACGTGACGCCAGTTTTTTTAATAAAATGTGTCTAATACATAAACAAAACTAAAAGACAAAAATAGTGGCTTTGAAACGCGGTAGATTTCGAACATGAATTTTTCGTTTCATCCAATTGTGGATATCATGAAGACCTTAGGACAGCATCCCGCGATTCATTATTTAATTTCGTCATCTACCATTGATATTTAAGTCACGTTTCTCCTGCGGTGTCCATTTAAAAGCTATTAACGAAATTAGCAGCAATCAAGTTCATGTTGAACATGTTAGCTATTGTGTACTTACAGGAAACCTATATGCGGGTCAGTTAATCCAGTTTATAGAAGCCCATTCTACGCTATTTACAGCACCCTGATTCCCCTGTATGGCTTCGCTGACACTGGATTACGTGATTATATGTCTAATGGAAAAAAACCAAAGGGTTGTGGTTGCTTCGACGATGTAATCGCTTTGAAGGCAAACAAAAAGATTTAACATTTCTGCATTATGGGTGACCGAGTTTCGAAAACCGATTTTCAATTTATAAATTTAGTGATGTCGCTGCTTGTTCTGTACATGCGATCGCTTTTAGTTTGTATGCTTTAAGAAATAAACTTAACTGCAATTTGATTTTGAATAATTGCAATAATTCAAATTAAAAAAAATTATATTCCCTTACAGCGTATTTTATTTCCCTCAAATAATAGACCAGACTGTAATGAAATGACAAGAAAACTTGAAAAGTGTAAATGGTTAACTTGAACTGACTAAATGCTAAACAAAAACATTCCTAAATAAACTAGATTCAAAACAAGAAGCCTAAACCAGTGCTGGCTGACCTCACCGATGTCAAACAGGTTTTGCACGAAAAAGTGGACGCCTTTACGCCTACAGTTTGTAGATCTCTTACAATCTTACTGTAGAATCACAGAATCACTTCAAAGACTCGAGAGCGATGGCGAATAATGAACGATTACATTAATCATTTTAATTATGGATGGGTAAACAAAACGCAGCCTCACATTTTTAGTGGACTCAGAAAAACAAGTAAATGGTGTGCACTAAGCACCGAAATTCGCTAACCACTAAGCACAACTCAATCAGCAGACTACAAATAAAACTCGTTAATTTGGGTAAACTTCAAATTGTCTGCTCATTGTAATTTGTCTTTTTCAACGATGATCGCTACTTTTGCCAATGACAAATTCTGACTTTTGGATGGATAATTAGCGTGTAGAAAAAAAACTGGTTTCTAGTAGTTTCAATAGAAAACTAAAAAGACAATGAGCTCAGTCTGGAATTATAAAGGCAATTTAATAATTTCATCACACTACGACGAAATCACGGAAGAGTTGTGCTTTTGCACTTTTGCGCAACAGCATATAGAGCTTTACATGCAATTAAAAAATGAGTTTTTGAAGTTTGTCAAGTATTTTGAACTAATGTAAACAATAATAATAGGATGACGTTGGAGATTAATGAGGAACATTGTTCAATACCGCAGTATCGTCGAGGGTGCTATATGTGCAGCTGTCGAAAGGACCGACTTGTAGGATTGGTCGACGCGGGTTCGCGAAACATCTGCCAGATCTCACGAAATGATTAGAAACAACGTTTGCAGTTTGTGAATGTTACCTTTTATGGAACAATACTCTCACAGGTTACAACAATAAAATAGCAAATTACTCTCTTAGCTAATTGTGATGTAATGCCAACGTAGTTTACAAAAGATTATCTTTGCAAAGAACACGGTTATTTACTTAGCTACAGGTCATTCCATGTGTATAATTCGGAAAAACCTTGATAAACCACAGTACTTAAAAGGTATAAGACCTTTTAAAAACGGATTATGCTTACCTAACATACAAAATGTTTCTAATAACACATAAACAATTATCCGTTGACTAGAATGATCGGGAGAATAACGCACACGTTCCCGAGATAAGGACAATGGATACCGTCACAGTTACAGGCGCGGTAATGCAGAAACAATACCATTATAAGCTGAACTCATGGCCTGCTCCATTGGCAATCACGTGTGTTGATAACAAAGCTGGTAACTTAAAGACTTCGTCACACAGACCGCGAGTCGGTATAGGCACTGAGACTGCTGAGGTTCCACACGGTAAAAACAGATTACTTACAAAAAGACTAAATTCTTTTTATGAAGACAAATTTATTAAATCCAACAAAACGATCCTCTCCCTATAGACGCTAGAGAATAATTACTTGATAATAGTAAAAAAACGTCTCAAAAGTGAATTTTAGTTACAAGACAGAATTATTTAATCCAAGAGCAAATTAATTTACTTCAAGTCACAAAGCCACTCTAGATTCAACAAAATATTTATTTGTTATTAGAAATGTCCGATTTTGATTTGAAAAAAAAGAAGAATGAAAAATTGAGAGGTACTTAATTATTTGACTGAAGATTTATGTTTTCTAATATCAAAAAAGGTAAATTTACAGGGTTATGGACCCAACAGTATGTCTCACTAGCGTGAAAGCTCACAGTTCAGTGCCAAACCTTAAAGTAGCAGAAATAGTACGGAATCTTCTCAAATACTTGAGGACCGTTCAGTGCCGTCTAAATTGTACAGCGGCAGAAAGCACTAACAATTCCAAATATATAAGATGACTTTATTCTATTGAAGTTAACAAAACGATAACGCGTTTCAGAGTACAACTAATGTCATCTAGCAGTGGCGTGATGGAACTAATTGCATGTTAAAGTTGTGCCTGTTACAAGTGTAGTTTGATTTCATGCTGTAACCAAATTTCTTAAATTATGACTACAAATAACACCCTTTTTTTTTTTTTTTTAACAAACTGGAGATACTATGTATTGTTTCTCTCGATAAATGACTGTTTATGATTTTTATGATTACAAGCACAAGTAAAAGTAATCGTTATCGCGTGCGCCTTCGACGACATGTCACGACAACATTGACTATGAAAACGCAACGAAATGTTACTTTAAGAATATACTCTAGAATTTAGAGTATTAATCTGAATAGAAAACTACTTCATTTTTTATTTAAGAATATATTTTCTTAAAATACACCCAAGAAATTTTGAAAAAGGTAAAAGTTTTTTGATGTAAGTAATGTCCAATTAATTGATTAGAAATGAAATAAAATCTTGAAGTGAACGTATTTGTCTCAAAGTTAGAATAAAGTTAAGAGTAAAATTGTATTAGAAAAAGACAAGCAGTATTTTTATAATGACAATATTTTATTACCTTTAATAAATATTTTTTCAGAATTAGCAAATATTTTGAGAAATTGCTCTTTCTTATTAGTAGAAATCCTTTTTTCTGTGCAGTATTCATAGAAGTAAAAACATTTATACGAACCGAGTTTCATATGACCCACATATGTTTCTAACTAATACTCCACTCAAAAGTGAATCAATTGAAAAGCATTGGAAACCACTTCGATATGGGCGTATTATCTTGGATACAATATGCGATAAAAAACAGGTTTTAAACCAAATTTTTGCATCGTAGACTATTATGTTACTATTGCCATAGGTGCATACAGATTTGCTCGATATTTTGATGATCGAGACGTGTTGATCTACATACGATATAGGTCGTCTGTTTCTTACACATTTACTCGATTTTGTCAGATCAGTGATCATATATGTTGACAGACAAACAATACAGTGTCGATCACGGAAGATTTTATGTGGTCTGTGATGTCGATTGACTGTTGCATACAAATTTACTCGTTTTGTTTGATCACGCAAGTCGATCGTCAAAAAATCGATCTAATAAGTTCAAAAGAGCTAAAGTAGGAGCTAACCTAACAGGAGTAACTGTCAACCACATGAATAAGAAATATAAATATTGTATACCATAAGCGACTCATAAACTTAAATGTTACACAATTTCTTATCTAAAAGGTACATCTGTGTCACTCGTCGCTTCCTGCATAAACTGGACATCGGATATACATATTTATCTTCTCCAGTAACATTCCATTTCGTTAAACCAAATTACATAATTGTTATGTATTCAAAGCCCATCTTGAGTTGACAAGAGGATGTAGAACAATTTGGAAACACTGGTACAGTGTAAGTACATATGTATACTTTCGCAACAAGATCGGATTACATTACGTCGTTAAGAAATTTTTATAAAATTGAATATATGTAATTATGGAATAAATTACATAGTCGTATAAGATTCTAAGTGTCGTATTCCAGAACTCTACTCAATGCTCAAGTCTGGACTTGAGTATGATTTCTAGTGCTTGAAATCATACTCAAGTCCTGACTTGACGCATAATCTCTCTCATAATCATAAGTTCAAGAGGCACTTTTAAAGTTGTGATTATATTGCGTGTTTTGGCATTACTTTAACTTCAGTGAAGGTATATCATTGTTTGTTATTTAATCAAACATTTATACAAACTAAATGAAATTTGGCCAGTGAACAGAGAATAAAGTTCGTTTCCTACTGCAAAGAGCTTGTACAAGGATTAAACAATATCATATCAGGTAATCGGACAAATGGTATAGAAAGTATTGTGAACAGAGTCATTCTATAAACTCCACGTTCAAACATCATAATTCTTTAAACATCCTGTATTGTACTTAAAGGAATTTAAGTTTCAACACGCAGTTTTTCTTTGGGACATTCGCTACTTTAGCTAGTCGATTGCTACTTAAAGGAGCGAAGTAACAAGACAATGCAAAAACTGTGTCATTTCCTACGCACTGAATGCACTAAGCACTTCCTTCACCAATGAGGGGCAATTAGATTACTTCCTCTCCTCGCCTCGCACACAATAGAATGTAAAAACCAGCCGCCATGACGACGACGGGGCGATTATGAGCGAGGGTGACACAACAGTTCCCCTAATCTGAACATCTATTTAGGGAAGTTTTTGTATGTATATACGAGCGGGTTTTTAAGTTCCCATTTCGTAACAAAAAGACATGACTTTCCTCTTTGTAGGACATTTGAAAGAAATGACGCAGGAATTACGAAGTTGAGAAATTAAATTCCTCTTCTTTACATAAAACGGAATGACAATTAATAAAAACAAATATTTTGGAATCTACTTGTACATTGCATTGATTATGAACTATTATTTATATATATATTATATATTATATATATATATATATATATATTATAACGAATATATTGAACAGTAATAAATTCTTAATCGTTTTAACGCCGATTACGTTATGTATGGTTTTTATGTGTTATCGGTCGATGAAAAACAACGTATCTGAAATTACCACTGATTATGACTTTTGGCAAAGCAATATCATAGCAAATTTTTCTTTATTTCGCATAAACATCAAAAACAATCCTTGAGTAGTCAATTTTTCGATATTCCTTGGAAACATTGGATGAATCAAACATTGTCTGAAGTCGTTGTCTTTAGCTCAGTTTAGTAAATAACACAGTACTAGATATGCGTTTGTTACGTTGGTATGATCTTTGATGTTTACCTACGACTACGATACATAAAAAAGAGAGAAACTTATGAAAAATAGAAAACAACAATATTTTTTTCTTAAATATGAAATAAGATCTAATAGCCTTTTCGACGCTCTCAAGAAGTAGTATTCTCAAAATGGTTTACGACTTAGTGAGCACTTCTTAAAAATATGTAGCAATTTGTAAGTGTATCAGCGTACTAAATTGTCTTTAGTCGAGGAATAAGTGTGACATTTTTGACATCAATAGGTATACGTATTGTCGAAAATTACTAGCGGCGAATTAAAGCGATATGACCTCGAGCCGAGGTGATCTAACCCACGAATTGGCACTTCCTAACGGCAAGGTCGGATCGCTGAAGTACTCCAACTGCATGTAAAAATGGACGTTTTCTGTCGTACGTACGCAGATACTTAACACACGGCTAACAACAGTTGCAACACAAAGAGGTAATTAATTTTAGAATACTCATTCCTAGAAATCAAAATGTTCGCTCCAGACTTAAAAACCACGGATGTGGTCTTAGCAGAAATACGACACAAAGTCATCATCTCAATTTTATGTACAATTTGAATGACATGTAATTTCACAAAGTAGATGTAATAAGGAGTTGTCGTGTACTTTGGTACTTATTCGTAATGACTAATATTTCCAACAATTTAATTATTTTTTATTATATGAAGTGACGAACCAGTCGTGCGCCTAATGGTTGCAGTGCCACAGAGAGCTTTAATATATACGTCCCATTGTAAATTATGACGCAAAGTCAAACGTTGTAAAGTAAAACAACAAAAAGATCGTTGCTCTTTGAATTCTATTATTTTAACCTTCCTACTGCATGAACAAAATAATAATTGTTCCATATAACACCGGTAATTAAAGTAGATGGATAAAACTGATAAAGTTGCTACTACACACAATTCGTGATGTAGCAGAGAAGTATAAAAATGAGAATGGATACCAATCATAACATGGTCATTCTATAGTTAGATATTCTTTATAATCATATGCAATTTATATGCAGAGTTTCATACAAAGCAACATTACACAATGCACGTTTAAGATTAATATAAGTGTAATAACCCTATAAAACGCTCAATAATAACCAACAACAAATATTGAGAATTTCCTGGAACGTGGTATCACATAAAACTAGTAAAATTATTGAGTCTCTGTGCAAATAGAAAGTGCGTAAAAAGATGAACAAACGAACTTATGACGTGAATTCGAGAATGAGAATGGGAAAGTTTAAAGATAGTGTTGAGAATTATGAGAGAACCTTTGGAGCAAGTTTGTATTGAACAAGTGTGGGCGACAGTTATTACCTCAGAGGACCCCTCGTCGTGGTTGACGACCACTGATTGATCGTTTCCGTCGATTGTGTCATTCCCTTCTCCCGGAATACTGGCCCGACAGCGACAGCCTTCTGCTTCTAACAAACGACTTGCGCGGGTCAACTACTGTGTTCTTATTTATCAATTCAATGTTTTTCATGTTTCTTTTTCATTATTAACAATAACACGCAGAGGGACTAGACAAATATGTCATATTAAAAACGCCCAGAAAATTATTAATATCCCGCGCCCAATTCGCTTATTCGGGACGATATAATACCGTGCTTCGGTTGGACAAATGTAACAAATGATACCGAAACTATCTATCAAGTTGACGGATTCCCCCTCATTGTCTCCTAATATAGATTGCCCCAATTACTGAAATGATATTTTCCCTTGTATAGTGTTCTCTCTCCCTCCAGAAAGGCAATATTTAAAAAATAGACTTGCGACAAACAACAGTTACCAATAAATTTTTGGACTTCGGTTTATTTAAGTAGAATTTTATTTTCAAGAAGAATTAGTGATAAAACGAGAAGATTACCTCACAAATTTAACTAAAAAAAGTGTACCAACTGGAGAATCACGCACTTTCTTCATAGCCACAAGCGTCACATATAAGTAATTACAGCACAAAATAAATATTATCGTTCAAATATGTCGAAATAAAAAAGACAATTCGTAATATTAAATTATTAAAATAATACGTATCATATTTCAGTAATAATTTTATTACATACACTATATTGTACGCCTACTGGCCTAGTATCGAATGTCAACGACTTAGGGGTGTGTTTACCCGGGGATTGTAGCTCGACCCCATTCGCTGGGTCAACACCATTTCCGTCTTATCTGAGTTTCAGAACATCAGCTTTATTGAATATTTTAAGCATTAAACTTCTAAACGGTCGTTTGTGTCATTTATTAATATGAAAAACATTTCCGAGTCTGATGAATAAATTAATAGGAAACATAGTCAGCTATTTAGATCATCGATGGCGATGAGTCATCCCGCCCATATGAACTGAATAACTCAATAGTATATTATCTTAATTGACCATAGCGTCGGGAATATGTTTGCTGTTAAAAAAGTATAAAATACTATATAAGCACAGAGATTAGTGGTGACCACAATTCCATTGTTCCATATAATGACCTCAACGAGTTAAGCGCATGCCTCGATTTCTCACGATATCGAGTGCTTCACACACGCGAGTTAAATGCGAAATGTTCTAGCCGTGAACCAAAGGTGAAGTAGTCGGTTTAGAAGTAATGTACCTATACAATTACGTAGATAAGTCTTCATATATCGAAAAATAATTTGAAAGGATACAAGGACCAAGTTTGACTCTAAAAAAGTTCGCTACAGCCTTCAAAAATATGACCTTTATTCGCGACAAGTGGGCGCAAACTCAATGATTCCGTGGGAAGTAACATGATGGGCGTGTCACTCGCTGCTGTCTCACAAAGAGCTCACTCAAATGCTGAACAAAGATACAAAGACCCGTTATATGTCCCCAGATCCACTTGAGAGCTAATATGAAACCATCCGTTATAATACCAGCCTCTAAAGTATTTTGTAATTGGATAATAATAACGCACTTAAGATGGAGCTATTCGAAGATAAACCTGAACGATTAATTCATTACTTAAGAATTTATAATAAATTTGACCGACTGTTTGATAACGGCGAAATTCGATTTAACTATATTTACTTTAAATACTTTGCGTAATAGGTAATAATGAGAGCTGTACATTTATTTCAAATAGCAGAACCAAATAATAATGGGGAGGATTATCAAATTTATTTGTACACAGGAAGGACGCATTATTATCAGACTTATCAGGAAATTGCTTGGAATCACGATGGGCACCGATAAACATAAATAAAAGGGGAAAACTAACGCCTTTGTTTATTTTTCCACGTTGCTAATTTAAGTATTTGTTCAGTGTTAACGAAATTTGTTGGGTTCAAGTAAATGTTTCTGTAATTAGTCATTACAGTCAGATATTTAGAATTAACAATTACTCATAGGGTTAAAATGATAACAGGATGGTAGCAAAATCAGTAGCCACTATGAATAAAAGACAATATTGCTTCTGTGACTCATCGTTTACAAATACTCAGTTACCGGAAGTTGATTTTTTTTTTCTGGTATTTTCAAACATACATATGCGACAAGAGAACTGAGCTCTAACGTCTTATAAGGGTGTTAGGGAGAAGACTTTAGGGAGTCCAGAAAGCTAGAAAGGCCTTTTTTAAAGATATCAAGCGATGGCACGAGGAAGTCGTGCACCTGTAGTAAGCGACACGCCTTCCCATAATAGTTACAGTGCCACTCAAAAGATTTAGGGAGATGCCACACGGGCATTGCGTTGGCGTTTCATCGTCGTCGCAACTGCGTTGTAGTACATTTATATTATATTATATTTATAACAGTTAGGCTCAACTCACTCTGGCGCAGAGTCGAAGCGTCGCGACGCGTCATGTTTTTCGCCTATAGCATATTCATCTATATTTTCCAATTATTAAGGTACAAATTAGTGTTTTGCAAATATGGAATCGAGCGTCGACTCTTGGTAGCATTCGAGCGGCTTCGCGCGTCGACGCGCGTCACTTGGGCGCCCGGAGGCGTCAGATGCCGACCAAACTGTGATACCGGCGCACTAATACGATCGTCGTGGGGCGCGACGCGTGTCGCCTGGCGGTGGAGTTCAAAAACAGGACGCGACGTGACGCTTCGACTCTGCGCTAGTGTGAGTTGAGCCTTTGTGTGGCACTCAGTCCGTTGAAATCAACGCAGTTGTGACAATGCCCGTGTGGCATTTCCCTTAAACAGCAAAGATCTCAAAAACTCTTGTCACTGCGCTCGTCATCCTAAGACATAAAGCTAACGAGTGCCATGTGAAAATGTGCTTTCTATAGACAAGATGGCACATATGATTTTTATTTCTGCCTTATTGCGTTGTGGATTTTGCTTTACCACATACATCATTTGCGGGAGAACACAACATTTGTTATTCTCGTTGTTGTTGTTTGTTTATTGTTTTTTTTTTATGATGTTAGAATAGGAATAAATATTTTGTATTATTGATGAGTTGGAATGTGTATTTTGTGATGAAAAAAGTCTACACTTGAATCTGAACATGAGTTGTACTATTTATTATGATATATTATTTATTACATTCGTGTTCGTGAGAGCAATATTGACTATTTTATCATTCTGTTAATACGACTTTCGTGATGTTAATGTTTACCGCTTTGGCGTAATTTGGAATTGCAATTATCATATCGATGGTTGAAGGAGCAGAGCTACACTTAGGCTGAGATTTATAAAGTGTATTTTGACTTCGACTAAGCAAAAATGGCGAGCTCAACAAGATTTTCGGATTTAAATAAAATTAAATTAAACTTTTCAGTCTATTTCATAATTTCCTACTGAAACTGTCAAAATCGTTTTGTAAACGCGAACAATCGCGCCAGTTTTTCACAGTCGAGCTCGAGGTTCGTTTTATAAATCTCAGCCGTAGGCTCAATTTACAGTGCGGCGGAATAAAAGCGGAAGCGTATTTCGCCTCGCTGCGCGAGAATTCCCTACTATGCTATACTATGCTATGTAAATAGAGCCTTAGGGTGAAAGTGAATTAGACCTAGTTAGCTGAATTTGTAGATAACTTTAAAAGGTTCCATCACATACCATTAGATCCAGACAAACTTTCCCACATAATATGCATCTGATGAATATTTATGCTATCTAAAATTTTTAAACTCCTTTTCAACTTAGGTGTCGCTTAGCTCTTTTCACCTTTCAATCGTCGATATGTGCCTGAAAGGAGAAACTACGCGCCAAAACGTGTGGCCGAAAACGAGTACATTTGCACCGAAGCGATGATTCAGAATTTGATAGAGACTGATATGAAATGTGTTACTTTTGTATACGTAATAATTAATGACTAAGTTTCATTAACACTCAGAAATAGTAGCGCTAACATTCCACCTTTGACATTTTTGGCGAATTCATGTTACTAGAAACAAATAGTTTACAATACCTGTATACAGCGCTGCGTAAATAAAAATTTATATAATTAGATAGTATTTACGAATATGATACGAGGTGTATTATGCGCAATATCCGTTCATACCTTCTATGTATAATACATAAAAAACACTGACAAAACATATTAGCAACTGTGGGCGGGTAAACAAAAAATAAAGTTATTCAAAATTAGCTCTTAATATGCCGCAGTAAAGATTCATAAGTAATCTGAATAATCATAGTCGATAATGAAAATGTCGGTAGTGCACATATGATGCGTAGTAGGTATGATTGGCAAACAAAAGGGTCAACATAATTAGAACCTTTAATCGACCTAACCAGAACGAAATCGCAAATACACGGCACGTAATGAACTATGATGACTCATGGAGAGCACTTTGTTTTAAAGTTCCGATAATAATTTAAGATTGTTCTATCGTTCGTTCTTAAGAATACGAAATTTCTTTTGCATCACATAAAAAGTGCTGTGAACAATTTCGACTAGACTGTGACCGTCTTGTTTTGAATCAGGGCCCCAATTCTGCTAATTTTCGTATAAACATTCGTCAGTGTACTTCCATTGAGACACCACTAAGATTATATTACAATTATGAAAATATTTGTTATTCTACTAAAATCAACTAGTTGCAATGGCAGTTGAGTCTCCATAGAGTATCAGTGGAATGGCAGTGATGAAATTCATTAATTGAATCATTAACGATCGATGTTTTGTCACTAAAACTACTAAGGAAATTACGTATGCACATCTTAATTTTTATCTCGTTTAATCAGCAATTTAGTCTTCAAATGAAATGTATTGTCATTATGTCAAATTATTAGCAGACTAGGACGACGTGTCATCGACTCGCCATTGAAGAGATCAGTGGAATCGCAGTGATGAAATTTTTTAATTCAATCATTAACGATCGATGTTGCCTGACTAAAACTACTATGGAATTACGTTTTAATTAATCTTAATTCTAGGGTCGGTGGACTAAAGCACATAAGTAAAAAAGTGCTTCATTTGTTAATATATAATTATACATTTTTTGTGTTGTTTATAGTGTTGGAAGATGTGAAGAGAATGATAAATTTGAAAAAGACACCTCTAGAAAAAGTTACAAATTAATGAAGTAACAAATTAATTTGACTTATGTGCTTTAACCGGTAGATGTATTTTAAATGAATGATGTTGAGTTTTCACTTACGTGCTTTAGTCCGCCGACCTTAAACATTTTTAACTCATTTTACCAGCAATTTAATCTTCAAATTAAATGTATTGTTATATTCTATTCTTTTTTTGTTATCTTCTATTAACTGCCTCCGTGGCCGAACGGTCACCATGCCGGACTGCCACGCAGAGGTCCCAGGTTCGATTCCCGGGCCGAGAGAAATAGTTGTATGGCCTACAATTATATCTCTCGTGAGTTTGGGTGTAATTTGTGGTTGTCTATGTGTGTGTCCATGGCACCCGCGACACAGGGTTTCCCTAGTGCGGGGCTATGTTGAGTGTGTGCGTTATTTATTATTTATTTCAAATTATTAGCAGACTACGTCATCGACGTGTAATCGACTCGCCATTGAAGAGATCAGTGGAATCGCAGTAATGAAATTTATTAATTCAATCACTAACGATCGATGTTGCCTACTAAAACTACTATGGAAATTACTTATGCACATCTAAATTTTTATCTCGTTTAATCCGCAACTTTATCTTCAAATTAAATGTATTGTTATATGTCTAATTATTAGCAGACTACGTCATCGACTCGTTATAGAAGAGCAGAATACCAAAAAATTGCAATGGCAGTTGAATAGCTCTCTGACTCGATGGCTAGTTACTGACAAGCCACTACTCTTACCTTTTAGCAGAATACCTAATGTACAAAATCCTGCTACAGACACTCAATCTACACACACAACTGAGAGGATTTAAAATTAGCAGACTCGAGGCCCTGCATAAAGGTGAATGTAAAACAACTTTGAAGTAAAACTTCTAGGCGACGTACCTACTGTAGTAGTTAAAAGAAATATTTCAAGTCGCAGTGAGCATTCTGAGAAAAAAAAATGCATAAATAAGAAAAAAGATGTGAAGATCACGAAACCACCTCACAATACATGAATCATTTTCCGAGTATCCACTCGCAGATAGATAAAACAAGCGTAAATAGCACCAAGATCAATGCACCATGACCGATGGCTTGAGTTGACAGTGATGAATAATACAAGAGGTCTCCATTCTCTTCCGCTCGGAAGCGATCGAGGTAAGGATGGTTAACGAATCTTTCGCAACAAGGTTGATGCAAAAAATAAGCATCGGAATCGGAATTGATATTTTACTCGGCAATTAGCAAAAACCTGTCGCAATTCTGATGATATTTCCATTTAAATTTAATCTTGGAGAAACATATAACAAACACAATCTAGAATAAAACTACTCTGTATTTTTAATTTTATTTATACTAGCTATAATATAATACTAGCTGGTGCCCGCAATTTGCTCTGCGTAGAATAAGTGCTTCGAGTAGCCTACTGTACTATACTAATTGTCATAGTTTTATTGGATGGCTTTGGATTTATTTTTGTGACATAAAGTAGTCTATGCCCATCTATCTCTATACCAAAACTCTTCAACATTAGCTCAACGGTTTAGGCGTGAAAACGTAACACATAACAGACAGAGGTACTTTCGCATTTCTAATATTAGTTTGGATTTTAGGAAAAATTGCAAAATTTGAAATATGAAAATTTCGAACCCTATGTATGACAACAAAGTACGACCAAAAGGATCCGAAGAAGATAGGATGTAGATAGAACTAGCCCGCTAGTCTGACGGCGCAGTGATTCCCACAACACATACAATGTAGATTAGACGTAAAAATCTTTTTTTTTTAATAAAATACAACATACAAATAACTAAATATACCTTAGTTTTATATTAAGGGTAATAACCATAATAAAAGTCTTATGCGAGATTATACAGGACAGTTAAATATCCTAACAGCGAGATAGTATAGATTATTTATTAAGATAATAGATTATTTATTATCTCTAAAAGATGATAATCTGTAATAGGTAACATATTCTAAAAAAAGTAAAAATGCTTGGGGATTATATATTAGAGATGAATAGGACAATCAATTTTAAACGACTTTAAAAAAGAGGAGGTTCTCAATTCTACTGCATTTTTTGCGTGTACCAACCTTCACACAAAACAAATGCAGTCGAATTGAGAATCTCCTTCTATAACATAATCTCCACCTCCTGTAACATACATATGTTAAGCGATTACTCTATTATTACGATTACGATTTGTGAACAGATTTCGATGATTTTTTTTTTGTTGGAAAGAGGGTAATTTGACCTAGGGGATGGAGCCGGTTTCGCGCACTTTACGGTAACAGATTCTAATAAAACTTGGGAAATAGATGTGATTCCACGAACTTTAGAGGTCGGTTTTTTATAAAAAAAAAGTTACAATTATTACAAAATGAGCTGTTTAACATCTTCTACAAATATAAATAATATTGCAATTAGCATAGCAACATCTCGGTCAGTTTTAAAGGTGGCGCTCTGACCAAAAAAGGCGTTTAAAAAGCCAATACAAAAATCCACAACAAGCATAGAAAAATTCCTAAGATCTGCTTGCTCCATCTGTAGCTCAGTTGGCAGAGCGGTAGCCACGTTGAGGCGACAGACGCTGGTACGAGTCCAGTTGGAACGAAGGAATTTTTATTTGTGTTTGTTCTATCTATGTATCAATTATTGAACAACTAGTGGAGAATTTTCACAAAGAAGAAGGTGAACGAAGAAAGAACGAAGATGAATATCATGGCACTAAAAACGTCATCTATTTTACATTAACTAATTGTCATTTCTAAGTTGATTGAGACTATAATATTGTGAAAGAGGATTTATAATTCTGTAATACACGCATGAAATATACTCCCGGACACATAATTCGAGCCACCTTGCATTTGCAATATTAAACGCTCAGCTTAAGCAATGCTTGATTGATCTAAAACAATTACGCTACTTTAAACTGGTATACTAACATTCCCTTAAGTCCTTATTGAAAATTTTAATTTGAAAAACCGGAGAAAACTTTTTCTTCGATGATAACTATATTTTTATATTCTAGCCCTATAAGGATAAAAATGCAAGGTGGCTCGAATTATGTGTCCGTGAGTGTATTTGAAATGGTTTAAGTCGTGTGTTATTACACGAATATTATTAAATTTTACAACAGAAAGCTTGTTTTGATTATTTGGTCCAACCAAAATAAAAACGGCTCTACATGAGTTACAGAAAAACTTAATAGGTACAATAAAGGAGTCACAGCGCCCAAACATAGTGCTCGTAAAGTTCCTAATGACTTGAAATTTCAATAGTTTACCTTGGTCGCTCCGTCGCACATCGGCAGAGTCGAAGGCCGTTTACATTCTATTCTATTAAAATAAAAGCCAATTGTTTTTATTTGATCGATTACTACCATTTATCCTACGTGCCACCTACTTAGCACAATAACAAATATTTGCTATTTGCGACTATTGTATTTTTGAAGGTTCTAGTACCTAGTTGTAATTTTTGTAAAACCAGGACAGGAAATTCGATAAAAATGTAACATAATATTGATTGTTAATGGTTTCGACAATAGATACGTTAAAACGGTCTAGATATCAATATCAAACAAGTTACATATTCTGTGAGGCAATCTATTTACAAGCCATGAATACTTTTGTTGTATAGAATCTGAACCATAAACAGTAGCGTGTTTTTGAATGATCACCGCGCCAAGAGAAAGGGTTAATGATCGTTAATCATACATCTTAATCATTTAATATCGTGACTCGTAAATAGCCATCATGACCCGCTTTTACGAGTCACCGTGATCTGTGCGATAAACAAGAAAATTTAAATTAATGCAAGCTTCCTATTTTATGGAAAACTATCAGTCAAAGAGGTCATTAACCGTGACACTTTATTTCGTGCTGGTGCAAAATTATTAGTGTTTCACCTAGTTTAGTGTGAAAACTACGAGCGTAGATATTTTACAGGTGACAGACGTTGATTTGTTAACACTTGTATTGAAACGAAAACTCACAACCATTTCCTTCTGCGTGCTTAGTTAGACAAGAATAGCAAAGTCAATGCACGTATGAGTACATCTTAAAATGGAATTGGAAAACCTCGTAAGCTTACAAGTTAGTGAAGTACGACTAGATACCTATCAAGTTCTCTCCAAGTTCTCTCTTAACACGAGTATACAAGTCGCGAGAGCAGTAAATAAGTCATTATTACGATAGTATAGAATGTACGCGCGAAGAAACTACCTTCGGTACAGACGTACACTTTTACTTTCGCCCCTCGTCCGTTCACCTGGGCGGAACGAACACTGTCCCAGATGTAAATGCCTTTATACATGTTTACAGAGCCTCTAATACAAACGTGACCTGATTATAACAAACGGAGCTATCGGACACGGTGTCTCAAGGCTCTACGTATTCAATAGTTTAACACAAATAGTATTCGTGACACCAATACGTCCAAACGGGTAAGGGAGTCTAAAATACTTCAGCCAAATTACGAGTTATGTCGATTCATTTGGACGCGAGTTTGCCGACTTTCTAGAATCATTAAATTTGTATAAGACCTGCTGGCTATAAAGCCACACCAAAATTATTCAGAAAAATATCCATATGTGACGGTAAACAGATTCAGAAGGCATCAAAAGTGGTGTCGACTCACAAAAGCGAATTCAAAGGTTAGCGAGCGAAAGTGGACACTAAACTATATTGAAGATATCTTGCACCCGTTTATGAATTACTAGGCTCCAATGCACAACTAAATTGGCTATTCAAACGTTTTTGATAACTAAAAATTATTGGAGCACAACTTGGAACAACATTCCGAGTGAAATATGTCATACTTGATGAAACAAGCCAAAAGAAATACGAAATAATTACGAAAATGCACAAAAGTGCTTACACTATCCTTGAGCGAAATATAATTAATTTGCTTGTTTAGAATGTAGAACTAACTGGCTTTGTAAATCTATCAAGACAAAATTATATTCCATAATTGTAAGGTTGGTAGATAACAAGACGTTAAGACAGGGTCAAACGAATTAAAATAGCAGACTGCTTAATAATTGATATGTACTTTGAGCTATATGCGTCTTATAAAGTAATAAAATTACTCAATATATGAATAAAGGCTGACAGTTTATTTGGATCTTCGTGATGTCGCAGAATAGTAAAAAAGTACTTCCTTCCAAATAGTCAATAATGTATGCTCTTGTCAAAAAACAAAAATAACTTGCCAATATCTTATTAAGAATTGAGTCAAACCAACTTATTAATATTCAATACAGATAATTATTCACAAAATTGTCTCATGGTTGCATTAGAGTATCTATCCTTTAGCTATTTACTTTTCTGAATATTTACAGCAACATAGGAACAATAATAAATAGCAAATGGATGAACACCATAATTAGAAACATGTAAGTGTAAATGTAATCTTTATAAAAAGAATGTACAGATGCCGTTCTACCATTACAATGTGTATTTATAATATAATATACAAAGATGATTCAAATTTAATCCAAATTTCCCAATTTTTTTTTGTGTAAATAAATATAACAATTTGCAACTACTAGGAACTCTCAAAAGTTCTGTATTCGAAACCTCAAGTACCTATTTTTGCAACAATTAGAGAACAGTAAAATCCATCAAAAAGAAGTCAAAACATCTTAATTTAATACACTTTTCTGTCTAAAGCAATATTGCTTAAGCTTATGAAGAACAGGTATTGTCATTTCATACGAGTTGTCAGAGCACACCGTAAATTACTTATAAAACACTAACATACTGTGTCAAGGGCAAAGAAAACTGACTTTATGATTGAAATGTCTGAGACCAATAAAATTTGTGCTCATAAAAAAGGTAAATAATTACATGCGTTAGCAATGCAATGTTTTTATTATTGATGTGAGTGGTTATAAATTACAATATAAACATTTACAATCTATTAGTAATTAAAACAAAAAGTAGGAAACACCCTTTTACTTTTAATGAATAACATTTTTGTCCTGAAATTAATTCTGTCATTAAGAGTTGACACTACCTCAGTTTTTTCTATTGCGAAAATTTTTAGGAATTGTGTTTTCACACCATATAGTAATCAGTGCATATCCTCAATTCTACTACATATTTTTTCCAAAGTGATTGTTTCAAGACTTTCACCGTTATGCAGAATCAACCAAAGCCATTTGAGGTTTGTATAGACATTAAAATATCCTTGTTAGTATTCAGAACATTAAATATTCACTAGCATTATTTATTTCTGAAACTTAATACTAAAGATATTCTTAAAAGTGCAGAATTAATTAATTAATAGTTAAAAATAAATACATATTATGTTAAAGGCTTACAATCACGTTTGACATTCCAGAATTTAACAGCATGATTTCTTCTTAGATGTCAAAAGTCAAAAGTAACTCCCACAGTTTCAGAACCCTAAGTAACTGTAACCTCAACATATAAACAATGTTATAAGTGCACTTGTTAGTTAGAAAAGGTATAGTAACATCTGCTCTAGTTGCTTTGTTGTTGTAATGTAAATGTTCATAATGTGTGACTGGCAAATTGCACAAGACAAGCTTCATGCCATCTTAACATGATGATTTCTTCAAACTGTTTGCAATCAAAAGCACAATTGGTATATATAGTGAAATATGTTTACTTCAGAAGTTACTTCATATAACTATTTTATAAGGAGCCTTAAAAAGTGAGGTAAAATTATAATTTCTGAACTTTGTCTATTTAAACTGATTAATTTAAAAATTTGTGTTATTTTGTTTAAAATTCTTATTTTATTTATTTTATGAATGTAACATTGAGGTAAAGATTGAAGGATATGATTTTGAAACTCGTAACATTGAAGATAATTGATTCAATATATTAACAACAACTCACAGTATTAATGTTGAAAATCTATTTACTTCACATTTTCAGGGCCCAATAACATTTTTTTCTTTTATAGGTAAAAACTTCTCGCAGAGGGTGTACAAACATTAGACGCAAAAACTTTCAAAACTACGACAGATTAATTCTTAAATTAACAAGACTTTGTTTCACCACTTAGACAGTTAATTGATTTCAGACTTGCTTATGTTTCTGAATTATTTTATATCTTTATAATTGGGCTATTTCATCAAGTTAATTTTTATTTTCAAAGACGAAAAAATTGCTTATAGTCCATTTGTTAAGGTACTTAACTAAAAACAATCTTGAGATGTCTATTTAATTAAATATACATTTATCTAACAAAAAATAAGAACAAGCTTTTGATGAAAGTACCAGATTTCATAGTTTCTTTACAAATGAATCTATTGAATCTGTTCATTATGATAGTCAAACAAATGCAATTTTAAATGGTATGGAAGGATTGAGAGTTGATCAATTAACCTACTACTCTAGGATTCAGATGTTATTAGTTCAAAAAGGTTTAAATATCAGGGCTTAGACCATATATTCTTCTATGCAAGCTCATATCATAGTAAACCGTATCTTTGCTTGAGGGTTAGATACTGGTCAAGAGATAATATATTTACTTTAAAAAATTTATAAATTAATGTTTTTACTTTTAAAACATATTTCTAAGTCAAGTAAACAATCTCTGAAATAATTGAGCTCAATCAATTGTTTTGATATCAGTCACAAGCACGAATTATCAATAACATTGTCTTTCTGTGCAGATGTACTAAGAGACATCATTAGTGTGATTTATGAATAATACATTTGCATTTGTATGGCATGTGAATAACAAATGATAATGAAATTTTTAAAAATACGTTTCGCTTTCGCTTAAAAATGGGAGTAAATAACCCTATACAATTCTGATATAACGCGTATCGAAATGAATTGTATGTACCTATTTGGGGCAAATAATTATCCGTTAATCATCAATTGATTATGTTTGTTATCGCAATTAACGACATAAGAGATAAGGAAGAGCAAAGGAAACTTACCGAAAGTCCAAACTGAAATTCCTCTGGTGCGTGGCGGCTCTCGTATTTCTGAGGTCGCTGCGGCTCCCGTGCACCGGCACATCCTCCAACATGCTCACTCACTCGCGACCGCGCCCCACAACAAATACCCCATCAGGGAACCACAGCCAAATCAGAACGTAAATAACAACATGGCGTCTGTACTACACACGAGATTTAATTACTTCCACAACAAAACCAAACGCTCAACCACAACAATTTATCAATAAAGCATTCGAACAAAACTAGTCACAGCCTCCAATATTTTAATTCAGTCCCAAACAAGGCAATATTAATAGAAACGACGAGTTTTGTGATGTGTCCTACTAATGTTTATCAAACATTCCGCGATATCACAAAGAATTTTGAAACAACAAAACTAATATGTGACGCGAGAAATAAACTCTAAAAGTGATTACCGTATATAAATCAGTTCAGGTGTACAACTACAAAAGAAACAAATTCCTCAAAATTAAGAAATCGATGACTCTCTCTAAAACGACAGAAAGATGAACGAAACGATCTTCTTTTTCATTCTGCGTAACTGTCAAAAGTCATGACACAAATGTCACGACACGTCGAAATGTGTCAGTGTGGTAGATGAAACGAGCATTCCCATTTATTTTTTTTATTATTGGCTCCAACCGAGCACAGATTTAAACTGGACCGAGCGGACTTGAGCAGACTTGAGTATTATTTCAAGCACTGGAAATACGACTCTAATGGCAAGGACTTGAGTATGATTTTCAGTGCTCACTGCAATACTCAAGTCCTGACTTGAGTATTGAGTAGAGTTCTGGAATACGACCCTAAGTTAATAAGACGAGCCGAGTGAGAGGCTTCAAAGTACGATGAAAAAAAAGCAAAGTAGTAATGCGTCTCTTTCTAAGGGTAGAGTTCTAGAATACGACCCTACGGGTCGTATTCCAGAACTTTACTCAATGTGCAAGTCAGGACTTGAGTATGAGTTCAAGCACTGGAAATACGACCCTAATGGCAAGGACTTGAGTATGATTTCTATTTCATAATACAAATTAATACTTATTGATATGCTACTTCATAATAGAAGGTTTCATTGTTGATATATATATTTTTGTATTATTACAGTAAAAAGCATATTACCCTTAAGCTAATTTTATTTAAGCAAAATTTAAAAAGTTAATAGACTAGACACTACCTAAGATGATTTTATTAGAGTTGGCAACTTGTTAGACAAGGACAGACAACGGCTTCGAGCTATCTCACGTAGTTCGGTTTTACTTTTACTTAAAATAAACCTTAACATAACCGAATAAGGTGTAAATTTGTAATACTGGTATATCGAAGTGCGCGATCCAGTTTAGGAAGTATATAAATCCGTGCCACAGACGTATATCTAGCTATCTAGATATACGCCGCAAGCATAGTAATTTGTATGAAAACCAGGCGTACCACATTTTTTGTACCCACCATGACGTCACAAGAACTATTTAGTAATGAAACCTCCTTCCGCTCGCTCTAAATCGATTGATTGAACGGAATACGCGTAACAATGCGTATTCCATTCAATGAATCGATTCTAATTAGAATCATTTTTGTTCAAGTATTTGCTGATTACAAGTACTTAGTCGTACAATATTAATATAGTAGAAAAATACTAGAATAAGATAGCTTAGTCCTTTATTTTACTCGTTTAAAAAAAATGTTGATTACTTAAAAAAAATTAAGACTAATTTTTAATCGACTCGAAATAATAAAATTATTAAAGTAAAATGAGCTTATTACATAACATCCTTTTGTAATAATCTTATCGTTTAACTTAAATAATGTAAACGCACGTACGCACATATATTGATATATGAACTTGCGATTGCCTTAATTAATTTTACTAGATGGTTTTCTGTTGGGGGGCGGGTCGGAGGACAACCGACTCGCCCCTCCGTTGGCGCGGGAGCCCTGGCGTAAGCTAGGGCGGCCGGGCGGCGTCGTGGTGAATGTCCACTGATCCCACGGCGCCGACTCAACCGGCGAGAGGGAAACCCGGGGGGGTTTTAGTGGGGTAGGCCCTCCAGTCTGGAGGGAGAGTCCCCACATAACCCCTGAGTCTCCCTGGGCTCAGGGATATCCATAAAGATTTTCCCCCGTCAAAAAAAAAAAAAACATGGTTTTCTGTTGGTAATTGATCAAATTGATGAATGGCAAGACAAATAAAAATGTTGCTGCTGACAAAATATGGTAAAATATTATTGATCAGAAGAGGTTTACAATGACGGCCTCGTGTGAAATTTTTGCGATGTGTTTGTTATTTCTCGGATTTCTAACTTTGCTACTCTGCATCTACAATCTACATTTGAATAGCATCTTAGCTGAGATAAACTAGACTACCTTCGTCCTCGAAGCAACGAATTCATACGTATAACCAACTCAGGTTTTTTAAAGACAGCGCACTGTTAATTCTTTGCTTTTTAATTTTTTTTTTGTATTACTCGTACTTCATACTTGGCGATGTATGTAATTATTTGCTGACTATATTTGGACATTCGAGACAATGTGCTACAAAAATCATTGAAATTACAGATACTACTGATAATAGATACTACAAAAAAAAAAGAACGAAACGTTACTAAAGACATAACAAAAGAACTATAGAATATTTTTATAATATTGCTAAGGTCATAATAATTTTCCTCCTTTGTTTTCAAAATCGATCAGAATCGAGAACCACTGTTCTTGCCTAACGTATACATCACTAAATGTTAAATTTGGCCAGAAAAAATGTATATGTTACAGGATATGTATGTAATCCGTCATTGTATACAATTACTAGGAAATGTATGTAATTCCTAAAATCGCACGGAAATGTGTAAAATAAATTATATTAGACATATTTCCTAGGAAATCTATACATTTCCTAAATAGCAATCGGAAATGTAAAACATTTGAGATTTCAATGGGTACGCGGGAATAGCAGGGCGAGGGGAGGGTATTGCTTCGTCTGATCAGGCGATCGCGCTAGTGCCGCGTAAACTGCCAGTGCGTACGCGCGTCGCAGTCCCTCTGGGCAGAAACGAATCGGATTATTTAGGTTAAGTTAGGTTTTTTTTATACAAACGCGGAAGTCCCTCTGGGCAGAAACGAATCGGATTATTTAGGTTAAGTTAGGTTTTTTTTATACAAACGCGGAAGTCCCTCTGGGCAATGAGTGCTTTAATAAAAAATATTATTCTCATTTTAACAACGTGTTTTATTACAGAAAGCATTATTTTTATGCATTTCCTAATACGATATTGGAATTATATACAATTCCTAGGTACACATGTTCTAGGACATTTATGTAACAAATAGTTTTTGAAACAATATTTTATACATTTCCTAGATAGTTTCGGAATTGTATACATTTCCTAGGATTTGTATACAATTCCTAGATTTCATATATTTCCGGTAACATATATACAAGCGGCCGTACCACGAAACTGAATGCATTATACAAAAGTGTGTTAGTTCGATATTCATGGCGTATTAACAAAGGATCACAAATATATCGCACCAAGTAAAAGCCGCAATGTATTACAAACATGATACATACACTCGGTTGCATATTTTTTGTTTTTTCGAAACTCATACAAAACCAAAATAATTTGTTGTATTTTTGTATTTTAAAAATAATTGTTTTTAAAATAAATTATGCATCTTCTGATTACAAAATCACTTGCCCGTGGAAGGAAACGTCCCTCTTTACCCATTTACCCAGTTATGGTGCTTTTGCAGTTTGTAATGGCACAATTATGCATTTTTTCGCATTTTCGACTGGCGTTTATCTACGATAACAGTCGAGCGCGTTCTGGGCAAGTAAGCCTAGATGCAAGTAAGTGAATTTCATTTACTTTGGGCACGCGAAGTACGTACACTTGAGGCGCGGCGTCTATCTAGATATATGTCTGTGATCCGTGCCGATCAGTTTTAGCGACAACAGAAAATAGTTGGGTAATTTTCCGAAAAATTTCAAACAGAAAATTTTTCCGGAAAACACTCTGAAAATTGGAAAAATATAATTCGAAAGCCTATAATTATGTTCTGGGTTTAGAAATATCTTTTGAAGCTTTATTTAGCGTGAATTATAAAATAAAATTATGTAGCTAAAAGAAAGTTAAGAGAAAAAAGTAGATTTAAAATGGTTGGACTACAGCGAAAAAAATCTTTCTAGTGGCTCCATCGTTTCCTCCTTTTTAATTGTTGGCGGTGCGAGTGATATTTGAACAAAAGCGTGTAGCTTAATGTGCTGTTGACAGTACTATCATCAAAGTCGACGCGTTACCTAAGGGTTTTTTTTATGTGCTGGCAACGGCATTAAGCGACCACCCGCACCATGCTTGTTTTGTCAACCACAAGTGTTTGATAGGAAATGAAACTATTTTTCCGGATTTAAATCGCGTGACCATGGGACCTGTAAAGGGCCCGAAACGTCGGTTTGTTTGAAAAAACAAATATACGCGATTTAAATCCGGAAAAATAGTTTCATTTCCTATGTGTAACAATCGCGAAAACCTAAGAAGTCACAAGTGTTTGAGTTAGGTCAATTTCAATTGCAAACAAAAAATATAAAAAATGGTACGGGGGCAGGCTTAGCTACAATCCCCGCCTGCAAACCAAATTGTTTTGTTACTGGGTGAGCTTTAACTTTGCTGATAGTATCTCAGTCCACTGTGAAAACTGTGTAGTTTCGTTTTCGTAAACGAATGACTTCTTTCATCCATCGCCTTCATGAAAAACACAAGTGTATGTGATTAATACAATAATTAAATTCTTTTATTAAGTTAGACATGCTCTTAAATTATAATAATTTAAGCCATTAATCTTTAAGCTTATTTTATAGTAACTACATAATATACATAACAAATAAGATTAGTCCTACAGTTTTTATAGAATCTTATAGTAAATATTTAAACAAATTTAAATGATGTTGATTAAATGATTGTCAACTATTTAACCAAATATTTGTGTGAAACGGAATGAGGATTTTATAGCAAGTAAAAATTTAAAAGAAGTTCTCATAGGGCGCTACGGCTAAAGTCGTCGAAAAACCAAATACAAAGATACGATGCAAGCACATAAAAAAATTCGTGAGGTCCGCTGGTACGTTCCGTGGCTTAGTTTGTATAGCGTCTATGCTAGAAGACGTGTCGGTTCGAATCCGGCCGAATTGAAGGAATTCTTTTTGAGAGTTCGATCTTTGTTATTAATAATTACTAATTATAACTAGTGGAGTAATTTCACATAAAATAATTGAATATCAATTCAATAAAAAAAAATATTAAAAAAACCAGCCAATGACATATTTTTTGGCATATTATTAATTTTACTGTTCCCTATCAAATACTATACACCAAACACCTCTTAACATTGCTCACAGGTACAAAGACAATCAACGGCCAATTCTATGGTGGAGAAAATAGAAAAGTATCCAAACGCACTTGTCCCACAATAAAACTTGATACTATATAGGATATTTCAGAGTTCAATTAAAAGAATAACTAGACATAGTTATGCAAAGAAAAACCAACCCACACCTCGAGTGAAATTGAGTTATGTATTTAGGTAGAACACCAGATGTGTCCTTTACCTGCTCACAAAAGATCCTGGCAATATACCAAGCCAAAACAGAGAAAATAAAAGTCCTTCAGGGTACCAACCCTAAGTAAGTAACTTTTTAATAGCTAAAAGGAACCATGCTGTTTAACTTCATATAATGTATTTTTTAATATATGCTAAATGGATCCATGTCACATGTACTGAAGTACTGTAGATCTTTAGTGTTTTCATTACGAAAACTAGAATATGGCTCCGTTAGCTAAATAAAAAGATATATAATGTTTTCTATTCATTGCTATGTAATATAATAGTTTCCCTATATCATTCTTAATGCTACACATAACTAACGTTGTCTGTCTCTAATAACTTATCTATTTATTTCTTCACACTGTTCTTACAGAAGTCTAATCATCTCGAAAGTGACATTTTATGGGTTGATTCTAGTTTGCATAGCTATGTCCAACTGTGAAAGTAATTGCAAATGTGTGGAGTCCTTATAAAGATCGGTAAAAAAAACTTAAAAAGAGTAGTCATTAGTCAGTCATTTGTGTTCAATATTGGCCTACTTTAGTCTGACATAGTAAACAGGTTTGCTGTTTTCTATCTAACATAATACATTTCTTTTGATACAGCCATGTGTATTTATTACAATGTGACTTCCATATGTTCGTTTACATGTACTTAAATCTTTACGCTTTTGGTGAAGTTTCCTGTGATGGTCTAGCCGGCTGTCGTTTATGCACATTTGGTTTCCGTAATCGGTGATAATTGGGCATGACTTTGCTGAGGAAGTCAAGTTGTAAGAGTTGAGAAGGTTGCTTTTCCAACGCCTCTCTGATGTGGTGATCTGAACCCCAGATGACTGTATTATCCGGCAATGTCTGAGGAGCTGTTAGAGAGCATGCTGCACCTGAAGCAAAAATAATTTAAGGATAACAATTTTTTTCTTTTAATAAATCAATTTAAACAAATTAAAATACCACTGAACCAGTTGCAAAAATTTATTTCTAAAATGGTAATCATTGTTAAAATGTGGTTACAATAAGGTTACAATACATAATTTATATAAACTTTACAGATTATGATGAAAATTTGTAATGTAAAATTACAATATTTCCATTTAATAAAATCTTGATAATGAATGTTGAATATGGACCAATTTACAGCTCTATATTTAAAACAAATAAATAATTATAAATATTAAAACAGATTTTATTATGTCAGACTTGGCACTCGAGCTCCGAACTCATGGCAAACTTCAAGACCTATTGTATGTTGTGTAACTATGACAACCATAGATTTAGATACTAAATCTATGATGACAACAGATCTAGTTCCTTAATTAACAAGACAAATAAAAAAAACTGTACCAATGACACAACCGCTCCCTATCTTTATGTTTTCTCCTACAAAAGATCGGCATTCAAACACATTGCTTTCTCCAATGTGTCCACATGGTGACTCCAGCTTGCAGCCCACTTCAAACACATTGTGTGCTCCAATGAACAGGGGTTTAGGTGGATTCTCTTGATTGTCACTTTTTCTGAAATTGTTATTATTATTTAATATAGTATAAATGAGGTCACAATTGCTTTTTCTTCTTCATCATGAGTAAAAAGTGAGTTGATTTAAAAAATCTGTTACTTGTCACAGTTTCTAAATGTAACATTATGTTAAATCTGTACCATTGTACCTAGCCTCTAGATGTAGTCACACACCTTTTACCTTTTTACATTGAAAATTTATTTTAATAACTCCTGTTACACATAGCAAAAAGATAATGCAATAGTCTGTCATTCAAGTATAAACCATGTAGCCTGGTAATATTCATCACACACTTCTTAAATTTAGCATGTACAAACTTATCAGTGGAAATGCAAAATCAGCCCCCATAGCATGGCTATGTACGCTAGACGCGTCGCGCGCGATAAAATTGGAGTAAGCGCACTCTATTGGCTGTCTCAATCAGATCTAATTAATATAGCCAATAACGCGAGCATATTTCAATTTTATAAAAATATGGGGCAGAAGTGGTGCACCTAACAAATACCTATTTACAGCACATACTCAGTCATGTGAGTCATGTAAACTTGCAAATGCAGAGCACTAGCCGCAATGAAAAATGTACATCTTCAATTCAAATCATGGTGATTCTTTTCACATCTGAATTTTAATATGTCGCATACTCAACTTGAATGAAACCACCCTAATAATAATAATAAATACGTAAATTTAACAAGTTACGAATTGCTTGCAATTCTGCTTGGAGCGATTGCAATCACTTCGCATGACAAAAGATTATCTGAAGAAAATGTTTCATTATTAAGTATTCCAACTATATAGTACCCCACAACCTATTGTATGTATTTCATTTACAGACATGAATATAATTACTCACTTGTGTATAATTGTAGAGTATTCTTCAATAATACAATATTCTGCAATAATGATCGGCCCGCCTTCGGCAATAATTGTGACTCTTGGGTGGATTACTGTACCACCACCTATGGTGATATCACCTTCTAAAGTACAATCTTCGCAAACTGTCGCTCCAGGCAATATTTTAACGCTGCAAAAAGTATATAATATATCATAGCAACCAAAACAATATTTAACCAAAACACTGTTTCTTATTGTAGATTTATAGAAAATTGAAAAGTCAAAGTAAAAAGTTTTAGCTTACTTAAGAGACATTGTGAGGTAATTAGTTAATAAGACAGTACTATACAAATGTGAATATGTATGAAATAGTAAAAAACACGAAAACAAATCAATGACTTATTTCGAAATACGAGAAATCAAAGGTTACTCGGAGGGAGGGATAAACACAAACTACTGGGATAAATTTTAATTGTGATAAAATCACAGATAAAATACAAACAAAATTGACAACTCGTGTCAATTTTTTTTTAATTTATTAAGGCTTTGGCAAAGCCAATAGCCTAAACATGAAGTTTAATTATGTTTCTGTAAATATGGCCGCCACAAAGAGGATAGGCAATTTGAGGCGGCGTGCTTGGATTGACTCGGGATTCCTTAAAACGGACCGATACGGGTATTTTAGTTCGAGATTCGTATAATTTCCATTAACAATATCAATTGTTCAAAAGCCCAAAAATAACGGTTTAAATTCCTAAATTTGGGGAGAGCAAAGTTCAGATTCCTCTTAACTCGAGTTCTCATTATTTATCATAAATCCATCGCTTAAGAATAGAACAAAGAATTAGGAGACTCAAAATTATTTAATCAGCATATGTTTGCCTTGAATATAAAAGACAAACTGAATGTAAAATGTAAAGCAAATTAGAAAATTAGATGACCTTATATCGATTATTTATTTTAATGATATTTAACATTTATCAGTCTTTGAAAAAACAAAGTCCTTTTACTTAACCTTGCACAATTAAGTAATATAATTATTTGTTGCGCATTTGGTGATAGTGCTAAGGTTACAAATAATCAATGGGAAAGTTCAGTTTAGACCTACATTTAATATTTAAAGTTGACGAGTGGCGAGTTATGGTAAGGAAGTAGCATCAACTGCTCGCCTTGTTTAGCAATAGCTAATTTCGTTTTTTTTACACTGGAAACTGGTATAATCGCAAGAAGGGTCGCGCACTCAATACACACTGACTTGTGATTTTACAATGCAGAATTAAGGGCTCTGATCCCACCGAATAAGCGGCTTGCTAATAATCGGATGTACGATATTGAAAAAAATATCAATATTGGTTATCATAGCGTTTTTATCAGTAGCCATCAAATTAGCGATGCATCAGCATAATCGATAGAGTAAACAAAATGATAGAATTCTCGCATTTTCCCCACAGCACAAAATCCCCAACCGAGTTGAAATTTCTCGCAATTTGGGGAATTCCATGAAAATTGGCAACACTGACATGTCATTGATGCCAAGCCTATAGGATGGAAAAAAATAAAAGAAATAGTCTACGGGTCGTATTCCAGTGCTCAAGTCAGGACTTGTGTATGATTTAAAGTACTGAAAATCATACTCAAGTCCTTGCCATTAGGGTCGTATTTCCAGTGCTTGAAATCATACTCAAGTCCTGCCTTAAGTGCCAAGTTAGTGTCAAGCATGGACGTATTATACAATTATTGTATAATACGTCCATGGTGTCAAGTCGACGGTTTGTTTGACATTGATGTATGTCGAATGAATTTGTGGTCGAATGGCAACAGCGTGGTTTGTTTTGCACACGGATATAAACATTAAACTGGACCGAGCACTAAGTTAATAAAACGAGTCGAGTGAGTGATGAGGCCATAACATTTAAAAGAAGACGAAGGTGTAAATTTATAATATTGGTATATCCAAGTACGCGATCCAGTTTAAGGGTCGTATTCCAGAACTCTACTTAATGCTCAAGTCAGGACTTGAGCAGACTTGAGTATGATTTCCAGAACTGGAAATACGAATCTAATGGCAAGGACTTGAGTATGATTTTCAGTGCTTTAAATCATACTCAAATCCTGACTTGAGCATTGAGTAGAGTTCTGGAATACGGCTCTTAGAAATATATAAATCCGTGGCTTTGCATAATCGAACAGTTCACAAATTATCTCCACAGAAAATAGCCATCTTTTTTATATTATAAAGCTTTATATTACATAATACTAAATAACGCACACACACAACATAGCCCCGCACTAGGGAAATCCTGTATCGCGGGTGCCATAGACACACACATAGACAACCACAAATTACACCCAAACTCACGAGAGAAATAATTGTAGGCCATACAACTATTTCTCCCGGCCCGGGAATCGAACCTGAGACACCGCGTGGCAGTCCAACATGGTAACCGTTCGGCCATGGAGGCAGTGAAAAACACGTGAAATGTGTAAAGTTTTAATTTTTTGTTAATTTTATAATTTTGTTTAGGTTCCTTATAGCCAAAGCTTAATGAGAAATTAAAAAAATGTTATGTTCGTTTCATGCATAGACTATTAGATGCTGTTTCATGTCTAACACATATTCAGCCCTCAAAGTAATATTACTCTGAGGTTTAGCCTATTTGTTTCCTCTAATTGTGTCAAAGAAAACTTTATTGTATGTACGATCAGTCGATCACTTAGAATATAATATAAATAGACTGTGGTGCCCGTAACTTTCTACAGCAATGTCACAGGCATCACAGTCTAGTCTAGTCAGTCTCTCAGTACGAATTTCAGGATTGCAGGATGGCTTGCGCGCTGCAGATACATTCATAAGCCTGCATTACGCGGCAGACGGCTAGGCGGACTGCAATGCAGTATAATAAACCCCACATGAATGCCCCCAATTTACAACGACTGTACGACAATCACCGAATAGGTACAGGACGTGTGTGATTGATTATGATTAATGAATGGCTTGTTATACCAAGTACCCAGAGCCGTAAAAATAATAATAATAAAAAATTACTTTGACTTCCCGGATTCCCGCTTAATTTATATTGATTTATATAGATAAATCTTTAGCATTTGTGAGTTAGATCCAGGTTTTTGGTTAGATCAAAGATCAACATACCTATTTGGAATCTTACGTCAATCAAATAATTTGGTTCTAGTTATTTTTTTATTGACGTCGTTATTATTTTTACAAAACTACCATAAAGTGATTAGATCCTCTTTGATCTTAGATATAATTTTTATTCCTGACATTGGGAAAATCGTTGTGGAATTCGATTTATAGAAATTGGAATTGGATTGGTTCTAATTCTTTGATGTTGTAATAATTATAAAATCATATTTATTAATGTCAGTAAGTATATTGAGGTATAATGTACTGTTCTAATTTATTAATAGTGTGTTTTCTAACTTTATATTGTAAATTCTAGACATGAGTGAAGATGGTCCAAGTACCCCAAGGAGAGCGTCACGCGTGAGGAGTAAGCCTAGGAAATACGGCGATTTCTTTGACCTATCCTTGACAAAACGGAAGCACGAAGAAGAGGTGGAAAGCTCTGAGGATGACGATAATGAAGTGCAATGTCTGCAGAAACCTACAGGTGATAGAAAAGCGTTTTAGAAAGATTCATAGTTGAAACAAGCATAAAATTTCAATTTTATTGGAAGAGTTTGTAACCTTAAATCTGTACTGTTACTGGCTTGTAATTAAGCACTTATTCTGAATTAAATTTGTAAAAGTATTCCTAGTGAATAAGTACTTTCTCCTGCAGCCATTCCCTGTTGTTGAAATGCTGCTGTTATAGTAGGTCAAACATGGCCTCTTTGGCCACCATGGTGTTCTCATTACACAGCTAGTTGTAACAAAACAAGCTAGTCTTTGGAGGCCTTGTTGTATTAGTTGGCCTAGTTTCTAGCATACCCCACCAGCACTGTCTATTTGGTCATTGGTTGAATGTTGTAGAAGGCCACATGGTGGTTTTGGGTAGTGGAATTTCATTTGCATCCATCTTGTGGCTTTGCCAAAAAGCACTTGCTTGTGTGGGCTTATAGTCAAAGTGATTATCGTAGCCTTAGAGTGAAAATATGTGAGGTTTTTTAGTTATTACAAATTTTTGTTGTAGCAATACTTGCAAAACCTCTTGCTTAACTATATTAACATCTGAATAAGATATAATTTAACATTATTGATTGCGTTTGCTATATTTTTACCACATTTTTATCCTTTTCATAACAGATTACATAGAAAACTTCACTCGTAAGACAATGTTATGCTTAGTGTAAATTTTCTTCAATTACTACTCTTGCATTACTCTAATAGATAATACCACCACCTTACTTTCTTAAACTCATATCTTAAAGCACAAAGTTACTGAAATGCAAAAAATGGATTGTATATACAAATTTTGCAGGCTGATTTCACATCACATTTCGATGCTGCGTGTGCAATACCGCTGAAGAGCACTTTGTAAATACTGCATAACAGCGAATATAAAACTTAATATCTTAGCTATTGAACTATATTTTACCGACTGAACTCTGTAGCTACTTCTTTGCAATTCACTTTGTAGAAAAATAATGTAAGTTTACCCATAACTTGTTTAGATTCTGGATAAAGTCACTAATGTGGTTTTGTAGTAACAAATTACAGAAAAAGTAGTATACTGCTAGTAGGTGCACGGGATTGAAATGAAACATTTTATTAAAGGTTTGATTTTATTATCACTAAAGAGCAAAAATGACAAAGTAAAGAGGCTTTTGTCCTTGTCTGGGACAATACAGGGTCATAATAAATTAACAAAAAAGGTTCTAAAACAAACGTCTTGGAGCAAAATATCAGATAAACAATAAATTGTTACTATATTGCTACTCATAGTCAAATTATATAGAAATCTTTTTATAAGTTAGCCAAAAAGAATGTAAGTTCTCGTGATTAAAATGTTACTAAATTTTGTAGCTTGAAAATATATGCAATTAAGCAAAAAAAAACAGTTGTAAGTTCTCTGAAAATCACAGCAGCTTACACCTGTTAAATGTCTTCCACAAATACAATTAAAAGGTAGTGTCTTGCTCTGTAATCATGCCACCCTATTTATTTTTATTATGATATTACCCACTATAATCTGAGACAATGGAAAAAAATAATTTCCATAGTCTAAGACTATAATACACAGCTGACGTACATTACTTTGCGTCATACCTCTGATAGGCGTGCTTTATTTCAGGAGACTCGTCGAGCTGTGCTGATGCTGTAGTCGAGGTTTTGCATTTGGGTACGAAGTGTTACATACCATACTCTGATTTACCTAATGGACCCCAAGCTCGTCCATGGTTTTACGCTGATTCTAGTTGTGCTGAAACACGTAAACAGTCCGCGTTCCAAGCTTGGGTAGATGTTTTACTACGCAAAGCTCCGAGTACTCAGAATTTGAAGAAAGTTTTTAATAAGGTCGCCAAGAAGTGCAAAAGTGTGTTACGTAGGGCTAAGTTCGACCATGTGCGCCGCATAGGGGCCAAACTTGCTTCTCGTCCAGCAGGCAGCAAATACTTTTGGTCCCTGGACAAAGCAGTCGAATCTAACTTTAGTCGCTCATCTTTGCCACCTCTGCTGAGGCCGGATGGCTCGCTGGTTCGTACTGCGGAAGAGAATGCGAATCTTATTGCGTCACTCTTTGCAGAGAGTGCGCGTTTGGATGCCGCAGAGAACCTTTTTTTTTTTTTTTTGACGGGGGGGAAATCTTTAGCCCAGGGAGACTCAGGGGTTACTCACCCTCCACACTGGAAGGCCTACCCCACTAAAACCCCCCCCGGGTTTCCCTCTCGCCGGTTGAGTCGGCGCCGTGGGATCAGTGAACATTCACCACGACGCCGCCCGGCGTGCCGCAGGGAACCTACCACCTACTTTACCTCAGGCTGACTGCATTATGTCGCCAGTTTGCATACGTCAAAAAGAGGCACTTAGAACTCTGCGAAATCTAGACATTCATAAAACTAGCGGGCCAGATGGAATTCCAGCAATAGTCCTGCGTAACTGTGCGCCTGAGGTGTCTCCTGTTCTCACACGCCTGTACCGCCTCTCACTTGGTCGTGGAAGCTTGCAAACGTGTAACTTATGCCTAAAAAGGGAAGCAGAGCTGACCCTGTCAACTATAGACCTATCTCAGTCACTTCCATACTCTGTAAGACTATGGAACGTGTACTCAACAACCGTCTCTTGTCGTACCTCGAAGACAACGACCTCCTTAGTGATCGCTAGTACGGATTTCCACGAGGGCGATCTACTGGGGATTTTCTTGTGTATACCTGTCACATATAGAGCAAGGCTGTAGAAAAGCAAGGCGAGGTACTTGCAGTGTCTATAAACATTTCTAAAGCCTTTGACAGGGTCTGGCACACAAGCCTTTTAAGTAAGCTTCCCTCTTATGGGCTTCCCACTGACCTTTGTAATTGGACCTCGGATTTCTTGAGTGAACGTTCGATTCGAGTGGTCTTAGAAGGCTACTCTTCCGAACATACGGCGATAGATAGAGAGTTCCTCAGGGTTCCGTACTGTCTGCGACTCTCTTTCTGCTGCATATCAATGATATGTTAATTCCTTTGCGTATGCTGATGACAGCACAGTTGTAGATAGATAGGTACTTGACCAATGCAAGGGTCAGTGGACAGGAAATCCAGTCTTGTCGAGAGTCCATGGTTAGCCGTTTTCATTTGACACTCCAGGCAATCTCCGATTGAGGCGATGCCAATCTTGTCAAATTTTACGCTACCAAAACGCAGGCGTGTTTATTCTCAACAAAACGGAGTTCCTTTGAGCTGACTCCGACTTTCGTGATATATTCATACCGATGCCCGACTGTCTCCATTTATTTTCCTTTTTATCATTAACTTTCAAATAATAAATTTTAGCATTACTTCGTCTTGATGAATTTGATCTCTTAGTTCTCCTAGTCGTCGGTTTCGTGCAGAGATCGTGTTATAACTTCTTCAATTATTTGGTAAGTACGCGGACTTGCGGCCAATTTCAGTAATGCTACTGTTTCGCGGTATTGTTTCGATGGCAAAAATGAGGTTTCTTAGAGGCTAAATGAAATTCTGTGAAATCTAGCTTAGGCGAGTTAGCGTTAAGGATCTGTTGGCACGATATTTCAATTTTGTACCTTTTGCTGTTACGCGATATTTACCAACTGCTCTTCCGCGGTTTTGCAGGCGCAGTAACGATTTACTTCATATTCACGCACTGGCTTTTATCTATTCTTAAAGTAATACCTCTAAATTAACACCCTTGACAAGAAATTTAAAATAAATAGAAAGTTTTGCCATCTCCTAAATAATCACTCTATAAGATACGTGTTTGAGATAATAAGGCGACGATATGAAGCTGTGCCTCTACCATGAGATTACAGTGACAGTTATAGCTAGTGATCGCGTAAAATGTTTTTATACAAAATGTTGTTTCTTCTTATGACTGCTAGGGGCGCTGTATATTTTGCCATACAAGTAAATATGCGGTCGCTAGTGACAACTGTGACAGTAAACTCGTGGTAGAGGAATTGGTAATTTGAAGGGTTTGGTTTATTTAGTTCCCTTCTTCTATTTTTGAACAAAATTTATTGTGTTTAATACTATACTCATATATACTCACATTAGGACTCCACAATCCTCAGGTTTGTTTGGATGTCATCACAGATTGCACTGATAAACATCACCTGTATTATTAAGTTGTCTGTATGTTCAATAGTAGAGATGACTTGTGTCAAGCCTGGTCATGAAGTTATTAAACACCTGTAAGCAGCAGTTCCAGAGGAAAGATAGAGCAATAACTGACATGTTATCACTAAAATTGAAAAATTTTTACAGCATTGTTCAGCAATGATGATGTTGAAGGCCAAGACATTTTCAAGTTTAAATCTCGTCATACAAAGCTTGATCTTCAAAATAAAGTTAAAGCCACCATCAGCAGTTCACCAAAAGTCATAGAATCTCCAATGAAAACTCCGCGAAAAAGTATTTTAAAGGGAATTAATAGTCCCTTTATGAAATTAACTGAGGTTACTACTCCTAAACATTTTAAGGATGTTATGAAGAAACGTAAGTCCCTTAAAATTTATTTTTCATGCGCCATTATGGGAAAACTAGTTGCAAAACTAAAAGGTTAATAGGTTAGTTAATTATTTTAATTAACTAACCTATTAACCTTTTAGTTTTGCAGTTTAGTCTAATATCACTATCATGGGTTGCTATATTTTTTGGCTTACAGTACATTTAGACAAATTATATTAACATATAAACAAATTACTTTATAAAATTACTTCATAATTAACTTAACACAAAAAAATCACAAGGGAATAAATTGTGAATATCTATATGTAATGTATTCAGGTTTCTTTTTCAAGTGTGGTAGCATCCCTGGACAACAACGCTCCCCAATTGCTTCCAAGGTCTTACTGCCCACATAGGACTCTTCAGCACCTACTGTGGTATGCAGGGACCACCTTGGGAAACTAGGGACAGTGATAATTTCTCATTTTGTAGAGAATTTTGGCATTTTAAGTGCACTTATATTTGTCCTCACAACTGAAGTGTGAAATTCTATACTTGAAGCATTTTTGGGTAGCACCAACCAGTTCACGAATTTTTCTGGTTGAAATCAGATTTGAGATAGATGCTGCAGATATTCAGATTGAAAAGTTTTACTTCTGGAGTCAGATTGGCGAGATATGGACAGTAAAACACCTTTACACCAGTATAACACGGCAGACTGATGACCTGAAGTGACCAAATTTTTGTACTTAAATTTCAGAAACTTATTAATAAGTATTCTGTGCTTTACTTTAAAAGTGCTTACTTTTGGCGTGCGTACAACAGTGACTACCTAGTTTGAGACCAGATAATTAGTGTATGGGTTTGGCACGTTATTCTTATTATTAGCAATGATAGATCTCTCTATTTTGGAGCAAGTACAGAGCGAGCTCATCGTGCAGGCGCCGATTTCGATTAGATTTGAATAGATTTTACTTATTATAAGGCTCATTTCACGTTTCTCAAATTGTAGTAGAAGACTTGATTAGTACAGGGCATACTAAATCTACTTGATTGCAATTAGAACCAACTAATTCTCGATTTTTCTCCGCATAAGTACTTAAACGAAAACGGCACAATAAGCCACGTCGTAAATTAATAATTACACTTTTTTTTTTCAGGCATACTAAAGGAGATCGAGAGTGACAGTGAAGAGACTGACTTCTCTGGGGATAGCAGTGACTTTGTACCTGAAGAAAGTGAAGAGGTAATTATATATTATTCTTTAAAATGATTATAGTAATTTAATTTTTGACCACTATTAGTTTGCAATGGCCAACAATTAATTAAATGAAACTATATTTTAACCGACTTCAAACAATAGAACCTGTAAAAATCTCGACACGTTGGTTTGTTTGAAAAAAAAAACAAATATAAACGATTTAGTCCCGAAAAAATAGTTTCATTTATAACGTATCGCAATCGCGAAAACATAAGATATCGATAAGTAACGGAAATGTAACTCTTTTTACTTCATGGCTATGACTGTGTTAATGCTTGTTAATTTTTTATAAAAAATAAAAATATAAATAAATAAAAATATCCAATATACAGTTTATAAAAACAATGTTAATGGTTAGAAGTTTGCATGTAATTTTACATCTTATTGTGCAGTATTACATTTTTTGGTTTATAGTCGGGGTCTTCACCAGAATCTGAAGAAGATGACCGTGAAGAAGAACAAAAGGAAGAAAAAATAAAGAAACCAAGCAAAGTACAAATTGTTAAGAATAAAGACACGAAAATGAAGCACAGAGACCCTGATTACATAATCACACCTGATAATTATTTTATGATGCACTCTAGTAAAAAGGTAATTAGTATCTGGTTTAAAGAAGACTATAAGAAGGTCCGCCCACAGTAACATGGAAAATATAGTTTCCCTTCCATTCTTATTAACTTTAAATTTCAATGAGTGACATTGTCTCGTACCTAGCAATGGGGAAGCTCGCTGGCATGATGCCAGAGGATAAATCTACATTGAACACTTTCTTCATTTACTTTCAGATAACAACTTCTGATCATACCCTAGCAAGATTAAAGAACATAAACATCACTAATCGCCTACTAGACACAGACTCCTACATAAGTCAAGAACATAAAAAGAATATATCTGATCTTAGTAATTCATATGAACACCTATTCAACAAATGGCTTTATGTTTTGAGTGAAAATTATAATATCATACTTTACGGCATTGGTTCCAAACGCCCACTATTGCACCAGTTTCAAATGCTTAAGTTGCAAGACTTTCCCTGTATTGTTGTTAATGGATTTTTCCCAAGTCTTACAGTGAAGAGCGTGTTAGAAACCATTGTAATAGATTTATTAGGAAACAGTACTGTACCCTCAAACATTAGTGATGTTGTCAGCCTAATAGAAAACCAGTTGAAAGAAAAAGGAATGGAATTATTCCTTATAATACATAATATAGACGGTACTATGCTTCGTAACGCCAAAACACAGTCTACGTTAGCCAGTATCGCACAGATAAAGAATATTCGTACTATAGCTACTATTGATCATATCAATGCGCCTTTGTGTAAGTATAATTTTACTCAAAAGACGTAAGAAGTTTTTATTCAAATCAGCAATAAGACACTATGGTCAGTTGAATCTAAGGGTCGTATTCTAGAACTCTATTCAATACTCAAGTCAGGATTTCAGCAGAGTTGAGTATGATTTCAAGCACTGGAAATACGACCCTAATGGCAAGGACTTGAGTATGATTTTCAGTGCTCACTGCAATACTCAAGTTAGGACTTAAGTATGATTGAGACCACTAGAAATCATACTCAAGTCTTTGCCATTAGGGTCGTATTTCCAGTATTTGAAATCATACTCAAATCCTGACTTGAGCATTGAGTAGAGTTCTGGAATACGACCCTAAATCTAAAAAAATCTATTGCCACAATAAAAAAATCTGAAACTGTGTTCCACCTTCCAAATACGCTCATTTTAAATTTTCAATTTACTTATTTCAGTATGGGACCATTCCAAACTAAGCAAGTTTAATTTCACATGGTGGGATGTGACTACTTTCCAGCCATATACTGAAGAAACGGCCTTCGAGAATTCGCTGATGACTCAACGAAGTGGCGCCCTTCAGCTTTCGTCGTTGCGTAGCGTTTTTGCCTCTCTGACTACGAATGCTAAAGGAATATACAATATTATCATACAACATCAGTTAGAGAACCACAAGCAATCACATTATCAAGGTAAGTAATTATACTCAAGAGAGCAATGTTTAAGTAAATTCCCTAAATACTATGTACATACATACAACTAAATAAGTCGGTATAGTACTTTCTGTGCCAAAAATAATGGCACTTACACTAGCCCCCGTAGCATGGCTACGCATGATAGTCGCGACGCGCAATTGAAATAAGCGCGCACTATTGACTATCTAAATTAAATCTGATTAAGACAGCCAATAGCGCGCGCGCTTATTTCAATTTTATCGCGCGCGTCGCGCTAATTATGCGTAGCCATGCTACGGGGGCTGGGCTCCGTAACTCGCTCAAGGTTACGCGATAAGTGCCTACCGCCGAGTGTGTCGACGTCGGCACAAACGCTCAGAGGGTGTTGCACGCACATCTAAATGAGCGGCATGTTTCGTAAGAAAAATCGTCGCAATGTCGAAATCGTGTAATTTTTGTTCAGTGGATGAGTGTAAAAATAGGAAGCCTAAGAATAATTTATAATTTTTTTCATTACAGAAAGTAATGTAAGTTTAATATTGTGTTTTTACCATAATCTCTTTATTTTCGATTCTTTGTGCCCTCAATTCCTAAGAATTTATTTTTATTTGGTAGGTTGTGATCAACGATTACGAGATTTTTAAATATTTAAAATCATACCTAATGGAAATACTTATTTTCAATTATTGCACTTGTAGTGTAAGTAAGCGAGATTCAAGCAAACGGCTTTCGAATTATCCATTTGAAAAGTTTTTAAAGGACGTAACAGTTTTTATTCATGTATTTTTATTGCCATAGTAAGTAAACTAGACTAATCTAATAACCATCTCAAGAATACTAATACAATCGTCTGCGACACAACCACGCCAATAACCTGGTCTCAAACTGGAGAATTCCCTGTACTATGAGTACTAGAGTAAATATTCACTTGGGGGCACGAGCCAAAACGCCCAGATCAGAGCTAATTTAGTAAAGTTCATTTCGACAATTAGTCCAACCAAAAATCGAACCGCCGACCTTCAGTTGAGAGGAAACCCTTCTCCCATCGCTGTACTAAATAAATAATTGTAATTTTAAAGTTTCAGACAAGTCTTTCATTTCCATTAAAATCCTTACACATTCGGTTCCGCACGTCTGCACGACGGGCAACCTTGTTTTCACCTCTATGAACGCCTGCTTAGATTTATTTTTCTTTGTAGTGAGCGCCTGGCGTCATTAGTAAGATTTAGTACGCTATTATTGTGTAGGTATAATATTCGATTTTGTGATGTCGTATCTCTTACGTAGTAACTATAAAGTAATCTGTGCTTATATTGACTGACGTCAATAATCGTCTAAAACTTTTGCATGTTTCGGCATCAAGTTTTGGAAAGTATGTAAAAAACCCGCTTTTTCGTGCAGATTTACATATTGATTTATTTCATATTTGATTCACCAATGAACATCTTCACTTTGTATCTTAAATAGTAGGAACATAGGTACTGATTTTTTGCTTACAAATAACTTCTACATACTTCAGGCACCTGGCATATTATGCTGAGTTAGCGTTCTTTCTCTGCTGTGACAAAAATTTTTTTTTTAATTTTTCCTTTCATATTTAATCTAGTTTTGTGGCATAGAGTGAATAGTGTCTATTTATTTACGCATATTACTATAACAAACTTCTCTTTTTAACTTCACTAACTAGAACGTAAATTTACAATATTCTACGAATTTGTCTCATTTTGATTCTTCTTTACAGGCCTACCCTTCAAGGACTTGTACTCAAAGTCACGTGAACAGTTCTTAGTGAGCTCAGACTTAGCGTTAAGGGCACAACTCACAGAGTTCTTAGATCATAAGTTGGTGAAAATGAAGAGAAGCTACGACGGCAGCGAGAACTTGGTCATACCTATTGATAATTCATTGTTGCAACAGTTTTTGGAACAACAGAGTACTTGACCAAATATATTGGGCTTAGGCGCTGCTGTTTTTGAATTTCCCTATCGTTTTTGATTGTTGTAATACATTACGTGCCAAAAACGGAGACTCATTTAGTAAGGAAAAAATGAAATAATTTAAATTATGTTTAGCTTTTATTTTACAATCCCAGAAATAAAGTCTTAATAGGATTATAATATAATATATATCAACAGGCCAAGTTGTAAATTACTTAAACTTAATGACTTACATAATACAATAAAATTATTAACTAAAATTCTCTTCAACATATCTGGCACGTACACCATGATGCATCAACTAAACACTTCATATTATCATTGATATATTTAGTGCATAAATTGCTCTTTTTAAAAAAGATAGAAAAATACTCTCTTGAACTCATGAAACATCAAAGATTTGATCTAATTATTTGGATTATACTTACTACGCCCGTTGGATTTATTCTAGAAAATATGATTATCTCTAATTATCATTAGCGAGATTTCGAAAAAAATAATTCAAATAAGAGTTCCTTTTACTTCGCCCTCGAGTGCAAGGAACGAGGACGAAATCTGGTTACCTCAGTTCAACAAATTAAATGCATTCATTTAGAATTTTGTGATCGTTAATCAACTTTCTGTAAATACAGAATGTTAAACAATGATGACCTAAGGTTATTTGCTAAACTTTCATCTTCAAACAGGATGTTCTCCTATCACTATACAAAAAAGAAATTTTGGTTTACTTAAAAGCATTTATCATTTGCAGCTTGTACTTTTATAGTCGTCCTTGTGGGATCGAAAATTGACTCCAAAATACACTTTCATGACTTCTATCACATCAATCCTAACACCTGGTCATCAATAAAATACAGGCGGAGTCCAAGAATATATTGAAAACAATAATAAACTTCAAGAACACGAAGAATCCTCAAGTTTCTCACATTCTTCCCACTTAAATCTAATATGTTTCATATGAAAATTGTAGATTTAAGAATCGTCGAGAGCCATTTAAATTACTCCTAAATCATGCACTTCCATTTCAATGATTAGACTAAAATTAAGCATGTCAATAGAATAAAAAAATATTACTACATAAACAATTTAATTGAAACATTAACTTGTCGGACAACAAACTACAGATTTCACACAAGACATCAACATTGATTAATAATGGGAGAAAACATTGTTTGCCTTTGGAGTAAACACGTCGATTGGGGGTAGTGTGGTAGTGCGGATGAGGTCGCCGGAGAGAGCCCGAACTAATCTCACGAATGACAACTAGGGGGAGTGAATAGTGACTGGTGGGTGCTGAGGAGGTTTATTGTCCGATGTATCGGAGCGCTGTACACTTACAAACTAGTACGTTACTCCGCTAAGGCAACTCAATTGTCGTCATCGTCCTCGTGTTTTCGCTTTTTACCCCGAGTGCTCTCCTCCGGTTCTCCGTCTGCTGCCTCATTATCTTCACCATCTGTGAAAAGTAAAACGCTATTAATAATCTGAATTTGCAAATATTGCAATTCTGAAAATTGGTCTTAGGAACTCTTCGATATAAGGTGTACTGACGATTCATGCACTTTACGTTTCTCCCCAAGGTTTAAGTGCAAGTGGCGAAGGTGGCACATAATCTATGTTTGTCGGTAATGCTTTTTTTTCTATATTCGTTTACCATATCAAAAGTGTTGGAAATGTGCTTGCATTTCCGCCAATTACTGAAAGTCCGGTTTTTTTAATTTTGGTCAAATGATGTCTTCTATCAAGTGTTATTCCTATACATCCTGAGACGGGATTGAGACCAAAATAGTACCATTTCTCCCATATTTCAGTGTAGAATCAAAATAAAGGAACGTTATGTGGAGAGAAAACGTTACTTGAGCTGAGGAGAAATGCTTAGAACCGTAGGAAAGTTGGATGCTGTTTCTCGTTAACGTGTTACGTAGCCACTAAGTACGCAGTGTCATGAGTCTACTTTGGACTCGTGAACACAGTAATTGGACAGTGAAAGAGTGGCCTTTTTACGTCTTTTTCAGACGAATTTTTTTGGTTGCTTTGGCATGAGACCAGATACTAGACGTACTCGGTATTGAAGACTTCAGGACGCCAAGAACGTTTAAAATCATGCCAGGAACTCCACGCGCATAGTAGTGGAACAATCATGTTGGGTATTTGGATCGGCGGAAAACTCGAATTAATTTGTATCTCAATGCACAGACTTACGCTGAAACGATTTTATCAAATCTTGTCATTCCTTTGCGGACCCAATTGGGTGCTCCATTTCAGCTTATGTATGACAATGCACGACCATACACTGCCATAGTCGTTATACTCTTGCCGCAGTTTCAAGGTCCTGCTATGGCCTGCTCAATCGCGACTTAAATCCCCATTGAGTAAGCATGGCATATGGCTCAAAGAAGATATTATCAGAAGATACCAAATATGGATGAAAAACTTTTATCTCACTCTGATGTCAGTGATCAACTAAGGTCAAAAATCGAACATTTAACAAATATATAAAAAATTCTTTATTAATACAAAAGCAGAGGTACGTCATCAATGCAGACACACGAAACGTTTTATATACATATTTTTATTTAATAAATTTTTATACACATTTTTATTTAATTTTAAAAAACTTACTTTTAATGCCTTGATCTTTGACACTTTTGATGAGTGCAGTTTTAATTCGTTTAGAGTTTAGCACCAAAACCGAATTCACATTCGCTATTAACATTGCGACTTTTTTGTGTATAGGAATAATAAAAGTTATAAGCGTATTCATAAGTAATTCTACGGTGCTATATATAGTGCAGCACTACAGTGCAACGTGACGTATAGCCTCTTAAAATAAAATCTACTTACAAGCGCCGACAACAACATTATTTTCAATTCTGTTTGAAGTAAAATGAGTTATACCTTGTGCCTTATCATTGTGGTCAGCATCGGCGTCATTTTCACCGTCCTCGTCGTCATCGTCTTCCTCCTCCTCGTCAGTGCCTTCGTATAGAGAACTGGCAGAGCTCTCCTCCTCTGGAACAAACAAGAATATTACGTGGAATTGTTTTACAGATGATGAAACAAGTAAAGGATAATGCTTTATGGATAATAAAGGCTTGCTTGTTTTATCTTTTATAGCCTTTATTATCCATAGATAATAAAGGCTGGATAAGGTGTATGGACACCTTACAGGATGAAAAAAAAATAAAAGAAAAGAGCTGCCCTAACTACGGAATGAACGTGCATACCTAAACAAAAATTGAACGAACAAATGGCGGATTTCTTTAGTGTCGTACCATAATCTATCGATAAGTCATTATCGACATGCAAACATTTAATTAAAGTAGATCAATATTCCATTTGGGAATATTTTAGGTTATTTAGGAATATAACCTAAAATATTCTAATAGAGAAACCTTTGAAATATAAATACTATACATTTCCAACCTCAAGATTCATTTTTTCATAGAGAAATTTTTAAACAGATTCAAAATAGTGTAAGCTTTTTTGTATTTATGCATTGGTAAATTAATACCAGTGACTGATTTAAGTGAACTTCAATACTTCCATTTAATTTTGGAAATAAATGAAAGTAATAATATTATCAATAATAACATTATTGTCATCAAAGTTTTATTTGCTTAAAACATGGTATAAAAGGAGATGTAACAAGAGACAATGTTAGTATAAACATGTTTCGCATATATTAATGTCTATACGTTGGTATTAACTTTCACCCGGCAACGTTTGACCAATATGGTCTTCGTGTTGCTGGCTTTATAAAATAAGAATGTTTAGTAGTAGTTGTCAGTGGGAAAAAATCGGAAAGGAGTGGATAATTTTGTTTTCAGAAACTGATAATGCCTAGTAAATGAGTATTGTTTAATCTAAACTAAATATAAAATTATTTACCAATAAACCTAATGATGGAATTGCATTATCATGTGATCTAGTTACATTCAAAGTTATGTCAAAATTTGACTCTTCAAAATGAAGAGAATAAATGAAGATGATCTTTGATTCAATGATTATATTCGGCGCTATTATACGGCGGTATGATTTCCAACCATTCTTTTATTCTTTTTTGATTTGTAGGTAAACTTGAAATAGTAAAAATAATAATAATAAAATAAGAAGTAAAAACCTCGTAGTGAATTATTTTAATAACAGAATATCGATAATATGTACGCTTCCAAGAACACTACCTCAAAATAATCGTTAACAACAATCATCAAAATATAGAAACAAACAGGCAATCTGAAGAAATCAAAGCAAAATTTGGCAAGGTTTATGAATAAACTACTTAAATATGTCTAATCACATGAGATATTTGGGCTTTTGTGTGATTTATAGACAGAAAAATAAAACACGTGTCTGTACAATGTTACATTCGGTCGATCTTAGCTTTTTCAAAAGCCACATCCCGTAATGCTGCAGCGACGAATTTTTATTAATACTTAATTGTTCTCACTGTCAATATTTTTATTCATTTTATTACAATACATGCAAATAATTTAATAAAACACTTGGAAAAACATTTGTTTTGGCATTTGATGTCCTTCCCTTTGACAACCGTATCATGTACCTCATATACTGCGAAATGGACACGGTTGGCATTTAAGATGACGTTACGTATTTTCGATTCCCGTGTTTGACACAGACCAATGTAATGCTATCTCTTTTGGCTTAAGACGGCACGCTAGAGTTTATGAAGACAATAACATGTTTATGTTTTCAACGTCGCAATGCATCATATACACATAACGTCTGATTTATATATGTCCACATAACATGTTCTTTAGCTTTCATAGTCTAAGATTAGGACACCTTATCCAGCATTATGACGACTGAGTGCTAATATTTTCCATCCTCTAAGGCTAATATTAACTTATCCAATAGGAATCACAAACACAAATTTTTATACCAAAAGTTTGTCTATCATTATGCAATTGCCTAGTACATTCAAACTATGACAACTATTGCTTTAAAAACATATTTATGTACTGAAAGGCCTCATGACGCATTTGCAAACGTAGTACTGCAAATTTTAAATGTAAAACATGTCCATGTATTATGGAAAATTTAAAATATTTTTTTTTTATAAAATAAGAAATTGAGCATAAAGTTAATAAGACCATGGCACAGTGTTAATTGCTACAGTTAATATTTAATTGTGGCCTCTGAATGTACATTTAAAAATTACAAATAATTTGCGAAACAAAATTTACAATGCTTACATAAAGCCAATTGGCCTACTAAATTGTACAAAAAAATAAAAAAAACTGGTGCTATTTCTAGATTGATGGCTCAACACAAATTAACATGTAATTAATCATCTTGGTTGCTTGTTTACTGAGGGGCCATAAATTTATTTATTTATAACTTAACTTATTTTCTAACAAAATCCAGGACATGTTTTGAAATTGTTTTACAAGTACTACTCAAAACAGTGTCGTTCGCTAATGCGCTATGTGGCATGTGGCGTCTTCGTGGACACACACACATTTATAAAAATCCTTGCATTTCTATAAAGAACTCATAATAATATTTTTTAAATAATAGCCATCACATCAGAACAAAGACAAGGTTAAATACTTATTAGTTATATGGTGCCTTATTGCTGATCAGTCTGCTTCTGATTTGACAACATTCAGTTTTTACAAATCAATTTTACGTGATTTTATGATAATAAAGTGACTGTATATTCGGCGTATACTCTTGAAAATTACATTCTATATCAAATTGTCTTGACATAGTAAATGGTAAATGCATAATATGCATGATAAATGTATAATAACTTACCCAAATTCTCATTGTAGACTGCTCTTAGAGAAATCTCCTCATCATCATCATCGTCATCTTCTTCATCTGACCCTGTAACAACAGAGAATAATCTCACAAAACCAAATTTATTAAAATTACTAAAACTAAAATAACACTAAACTTACTTGGGGGACAATATGAGCAATTAAGTTACATAAAGTTATACATATTTAAATAGGTAAAAACATGTTTGAAGATAGATAGCACCAGGTGCTTGTTGCATGTAAATATTCATATTATTGGGCAAATCAACTTATGATATTCAAAATGCTTCTCATTTAGAGTAGAGGTAGTCATTTTCACTTCAAAATGTTACAGAAATCTGCACCCTGTATAAACTGAAGCATCACAAACAAAGATGCTTACTTTTCAATAAATAACCCATGTGGAATAGTAGGCCATAGATAGTGTACAAGACCATAGGTAAAGGGGGTCTGCTCTCGGGCGGTCTTTCTGATAAACTATCATCGTCAATCACCAGAGGACCAAGGTCAATGCCAAAATCTGGAAGCATTTGTATTACTTATTGATGTCAGAGGATAATTTAGAAACAGCCATTACAAAAAACCAATGAGATGATGGTGGTGACCAGGACCATTAGATGTAAGCCAAGATCTAATAAACAAAGTTCTTTTCCCATCTCAGAGAGTGTCATGCATGGTAATATATTTCAATTATATTATATAGGTAAAAATGGAAATAAAGTTCTTAGGTGAGAACTATGTACTCTTTCTTACATATATTTTGGCTTATACAAGTGGCAATGGGATTATTATGTCTAAGTGATATGTATCTTATCTATTCAAGGTGTTTGATGATTAATTAGCAATAACAGAATGAGCCCTAAGTAGTGTTGCCAGAAAACCTGGTTTACAGATCCCGAGAAAAATATAATAGCCAATTACCATTCATCAATGATCATTACTAAACATACATAATTTTCATAATTGAAAACTAATTGTCTTTCAATTTCCAAATTAAAAGTATATGTCCCGTTTTTGTACATTTTTCTACCTCACATTTTAACACATGGGGCCTGGTAACACTAATCCTAAGTAATCATTTATAAAAAATGTAATAAAGTGAAATTTTGTTCAGCTGTCTAGGTAAATTGGACTAAAAGCAAATGATAATGAATTGATGATACACCAACCTTCTTCATCACTATCATTGTTTCCATTCATTTCTTCTTCCTCATCACTGTCTTCTACTTCTCTATCTTCTTTGTCAAAACTGAAATTTTACATACATAAATTTTACATTAAATTTTTTTTGATAAAGCCAATGAAAAGTACCTATAATAACTATATAATAAATCTATAGGCTGTCTTTTTTTGAAGATGGGAGTAAAATGACAGTACATTGCGCAAAGTGTTGTCTGCTTACAAGCAGCTAGTGATTGCAGTTAATAAATATTCTATCGATTATCGACTTCGTCGGTTACACTTACGTAATAAATAGCGGAATTTGTTTCATTCGAATCATTTTGTCACCACCTGGTAAGATACGGGATTTTTTTCCCATTTGTCGCTAGTGGGAACAAAACCAGTGGTGACAACTAGGAACAAGCGAAAAAATCGACGCTGTGCGCCGTATGTTCAAAACAGACAGGTATGTGACATACCATGAGATTCGGGCATCTTTAGGCATAGGCATGAGTCAAACACGAGTGTGAAAAAGCTGTGCTCTCGGTGGATCCTAGACAATTTGACTGAGGATCAAAAAATGGATCGCGTCACTTGGTGCAATGCCATGCTTACCAGATTCAACGAAGGGGCTTCAAATATGATGTGGGACATAGTAAAAGGTGACGAAACATGGATTTATAGTTAGGATCCCAAAACAAAGCAGCAATCGAGCGTATGGGTCTTTCGAGATGAGCCGAAATCACCAAAGTGGCGCGCGTGGAAAGTGCCTCTAAGCAGATGATTGCTTCTTTTTTCAATAAAACTGGACACGTGGCTACTGTTGCTTTGGAGAATCGTTGTACCGTTAATAGCGATTGGTACACGACTATTTGTTTGCCGGAGGTTAGTGACAAACTCCGTAAAAATAATCGTAAACGTCGTATCATCTTGCACCATGATAATGACCGATCTCACACGTCTAGACAGACAAATGAATTCATTGAAGGTGAACAACGTTGACCTTATGAACCATCCCGCGTACAGTCCAGACCTGGCACCTTGTGATTTTTATTTATTACCAAAAATTAAGAACCAGTTACGCAGTCAACGATTTTCATCACGTGAAGAGGCTGTCGAAGAGTATGGAAAATATGTTTTAGAGAATGTCATGGAGGAGTGGTATAAATGTTTTCAAAATTGGTTCATTTGTATGAAAAAGTGCATTAACGCTAATGGAGAATATTTTGAGAAACAATAAATTCATTGCTAACCATTTATACTATTTTTTTTCTTATTCATTCCGAAAAATTATAGTGCCCCCACATATTAATCATTAGAACTTTGCAACAATTACAATTCAGATATTTTTGGCAAAATTTTACCTTCTTTCACAATCTATCAATAAAACTGTCAACAACAACTATATGACTATTTCAAATTTTATGAAAACTGGCAACCCTGCAAATTTAATTTTACTCAGTCTTAAAAAAAGACTATAATTATTTTTAAGTTAATGTGAACTATTCTCAACAAACCTAAAAATATGTTAACAAATTTATATTTTTTTATTTAAATGACTACTTTAGACTGATGCTTACCCATCTAAATACTTTAGTGATGGGTGTAATGCAAACACCTTACTCCTGTAATCTTCAATAGCGGTGACTTCATTATTGAACAGATCAAGGTTTTTCAAGTTTTCAAATTCTTTAAGAGGCTTCAGTGTCTCCAGATCTTTAATTTTGTTTCCAGAGAGGTTAAGGTGTGTCAGCTTCTTGCAACCACTGAGGAAATTCAGACCATTGGATATTCTGTTGTCAGAGAGCTCTAGTTTCCTCAACTTTGGGAGCGCTGGAAAGGCCTTGAGGGTGGTTAGGCCCACATTGTTAAGGCTGAGAATTTCCAAGTTGACATATTCATCTGTGAGGCCAACTATGTTGGTACTCCTGCAGTTATCCAAGTTCAACTCCCTGACCTGTAATTACAAGTTATTGAATAAAAAAGTTTTCATTTATTTCTGTAGTATAATTTTCAGTATAACAGTGCCATAGTATTTTTTATGAAAAATCTTGTTTTATTTTAACTTATAAGCTGTGGTCTTTTTGGATTTTGCCAGTATCGACTATTCAAATTCAAATTCATTTATTCAAACAGACAACTTAGTCCATATTTGTTAGTAACAATATCTTATGCGCTAATACTATAATATAAGAATCATTGATCCAAGGGTTTACAACTGCCACGCGTCGTTATAAATTATTTACCTAAAATTTTCTAGATTATGTACAGGGTTAAGAGCATGTCAAGCTTGACATTTAAGATTTAAATCCAACTCTATGCTTAGGATAAAAACGGTCCAAAATGCAAAGTGTCAAGCTTGACGTGATCTTAACTGTACCAGATGACAGTGTTGTTTGTATACGGTTTGGTACTCATAGCGCCATCTATGTCGTACAGCTAAAACTAACATGCTCGTTCCTCGCTATTGTGATTAGGTTTTTTGCTGTAGATGTGGAAGTAGATACGCAATTAATTGTTTTTCTATAAAAACAGTAACTTTTTAGAAGAGGTATAGCCAACAACTGGGTACATATTGCATATGTGTTTATTTATCTTCTCAGTGGAAGATATTGGTAGAACTTGTAGTTCCATAATAATTGTATCAATGAAAGCAAGGTTGCTAGAAGTCTTGAATTTAAACGGCTAATTAATTTCAAATATTTGCTCCTAAAAACTTGTTACATTTTTAGAATTGTTTTGATATGTATAAAGTACATAAAGCGAGAGTATTCGATAAATAAGTATTGTAACTGGCTTGATGAGGATTTTAATAAAGTCAAGCCAAGCAAAACGTCAAAATGGTGAGAGTTGTCAAAAGCAGAGGCGTAGTTACTAAAATCTAACAAATTTGTGATTATTTCGCGGAAATATGTATTGAAACGTAAAAGGGATGTGTTCATGTATCGTTTCTATCACGAATTGTTATGAGCGTGCTGTAGCTGCAGATAGAAATAGGATCGTTTTTATTTTACAATGGCGGATGACACGAATCATCGCGACGCAATAAAAATGGCCGCTGTATTGGTAAGGCGTGCGTCAATATGCGACTGCAGAAAATAGTGCAATAAATATTGGACTTGCAATTCACTTGGGCAACTATTTAATGTGCCTGTAAATCGATGTAGCTGCACAGTGGCTTTTAATTGCAAGTTTTCGAGGCAGTCGTAGTTTGCGGGTGAAAGGGCGCGAAATTATGACGAGTAGTTAAAGGCACAGTTTACACAACACAAATACGCGTTTTTCCCTAGCTTTATTACTTTAATAGACAATTTATAACATAGTGGAAACCTTAAAAATAATCTGAAATCGAAATGACCCTTAAAACACACCGATATACAGAAAATATTTGTGCATTTCTATTGACATTGACAAACCATAATCAATGAGCCCTATTTTTGAAATACACAAAAAATTAAGTGATTGTTTAATTACCAAAGTGCAATGTATGTACAATAGGAATGCATTTACTTATACAGCTTTGTGCCTCCGAATTCCACAGTTCTAAAATACATAACACATCGTACACATAGGTTTGAACACTTAACCTCAATAAGTGGTAATTTTACAATAAGACCGATTTTTTGGCTAATAAATTAACATTTAACATCGTAGTTCATAGGATAGCTTTCAACTACATCGAAGATGAGTATTTGTGTACAAATTAATTGATAGAATGCAGAATAATTAGGTGCACATGAATGAAACGTAACAATCTGTAATGGCTAATTTCTGCATACAATCGTGCCACATTTCAATTTTAGACGTGGATTTACATTGCAATGTAGATGGACTATCATATGAATTGACATTTTTTGTGATTTAATCACAATTACTATAATTTTTATGCTTTACACCTAAGTACCTGACGAAATACGTATCGACAAAACATTCCAATACAATGAAAATTAGGGTTTATTTACCTGTGACGGATTTCTTCCTCGTAACTCCAAAGCGACTCTTTTCTCCATCTTCGGAAAGTTAAAGATTTATACTTGAAACACTTCTCAAATACCAATAGAATATTTCTCAAGGAACTAAATCACTAAGCTTGGGTTTCAAAACAGAAGGAAACTATAGATACACGAGTGACGTAGTACAAGTGGCTCTGCCTAGCGGCAAAACAGTGCAACCGGACGTAACACACTTGAGCAATTTTCAATTATATTTTACAGTAATTGATGGAAAATTGAACATATTGTATGCTGACTTAGGACAAATAAAATAAAAAAAATATTTTAAAATAACCGTGCATCTTGAAGTACTTCTAAAATCGTGTAAAATCACCACCGAATCGCTCGATTTCTTTGCAAGGTTGGTATTATTGAGCAGTTGGCAGACCATACTCATAAAGGCGGGTTTTTTAAAAAGTCTATAAGCAAATGTTAGCCGGCGGCATGTTCGTGCTGCATCGTGCGTCACTATAACTATCTATCGAGTTTGTGGAATGTATTTTATTTTATTTTTACTATTTTTATTAAATTGTTATTAGGTGTTTATTAGGAACATTTTGATATTCGTTAATGTAGTTTGCCGTTAATTTACTTGAAGAATAAAAATATCAGTGTAGGTATGCCTTTTTTCTTGTTAGGTTTTCATAGGCGCTAATCATCAATACAAATTACTTGGTATGTACACATGTGCTGTAGAATATTAGTAGTACCTTTAAGTTTGTAGTAAGTAATCCTTTAACGACTATGTTCCATTAATCTCTTTATGTAAATGGATGTTATTTATGGTAAGTAGATGTACCAAGTGTCTTTACAGCAAAGGAAAGCAATGTGATGCGACTAGATGTTGGACTGAGACTTATGAAACATAAAGTGTCACCACCCACTGGGCCAATAGTGGCGGCCACTGGACGCATTTACTAGTGGCTAAGTCAAGCCAAAAATAAAAAATGATATGGGTCAAAAAAACGCTAGAAGTAGCTAAATATTTATTTCTCTCTAAACCAAATTTTTCCCCGCTAAACATTCATAAAACTCCCTAGATTTCGCTAAAAGAATAAAACTAACCCCCGACTGTGGTCGAGCGTGCGCAGGAGGCGAGTGACACAAGTAGCGAGCGCGGGCTACGCCCGCTGATTGTCGCTCGGGCGAGGCCACTCGACCCTTAGTAGAATAACTACTATGCTCATAAGTAGTATCTCTTATTAGTTTGTGCTATGCTTGTACGCTCAATTTGCACCAATGCCATATAAAATGTATAAAAAATTTCGTCCGTAATTTGTGGTCGCGTTTAGTGGCTGCCACTAATGGCCCAATGGCCATTTAAGTTAACCACTTAGGTGAAGATGTGAGGTCCGAACCAACTTTAGACCACTGTAGCGACTATGACCTCCTTTTGAAGGAAACTCGCATTTGCGCGTCGCCATTGCACCAGTGGGATGCTTAGGTTCATATAACGCAGTTCTAAGTACTAATGCAGCAATCTATTCATATAATCGTTGTGAGGCTTACCTTGTTTGTTATCTGATTCTCGCTGTAGATTGATAAGTATATTTGAAAGCCATGATAAATTACCACTACTTACTGATTTAAATATTTACGAACTCAGTCATGTGTGCTACCAAATGTGGTGGTTGTAGCAAAACCAAATTTAAACAGAGGCTTTGGTGCGTGTGCTTGTCTAGCCTGAAAATGTTCAGTCGCTCGTTTTAAACCGGACTGTTGAAATTAGTTGAAATAATTATAATTTAGCAAAATATGTGTTGGCAACCAGGTGTGAAGCAGCCTCCTTCGTAGTTATAGTTCTTTTTTTACATTCTTTTAGAAAATACGTTTCGGCTGTCTTTGTTTTACAAAATTTTATCAGTTGCATCTGCTACGCTGCCTGGTTCAGTTTTAAATTAAAAATTGGTAACCATCTTAAATGCGTTTTAATCTGCACTTAGGGTGCTGCTATGGGTGCTTCCATCATACTACACATCAATGATATTATACTTTTAAACGTACACATACTTACATTATACAGTCCACTCGCCAACAGTATGGTTGCATAGTATTATATTCTCTTTGGTTGAAATATGATTGATCAAAACTTGTCGTATTCTGACGTTGTTCTGACTTTTAGACAAAATGTGAAACATTATGTCAAGGTCAGCGAATTAGTATTTTTATGGGTTTAATATTTTTTGTTAAATGTAAGTGATAGTTTTCGGTGAATTAGCTCATCTTGTTTCAAACGTGTTGTTTTTTACGTTATTTTCAATGGTCAAGAGGTAGGTATCTAATTTTTACTACAGACGATGATGATCCATCGTCTAAACATGCTTCGAAAAAGTTATCGTTTTATAACGTCAATACTACCAAATTGTTTTGTGATTGTACTGATATTTATTTTGCTCCTGATGTACCGCGGAAATAAATTACATAATGCTAAATTTGCTGAAGTGATTGACGAAAGTTCTTTGAAGTATATTTTATTTGAGAAAGTAACTTCTGAAACAGTTTTAGATGCCATTGAGGTCAGAAAAATTATAGAAAGTCGCAATGAAACAATATTAAATCAAGATATATATGAAGACCTCAAACCGAGCGATCCAATTATTGTTATTTTGGTAGACAGAGATGTAACTTACCTCAAATATTTAATAATGTCTTTGGAGCATGTAAGAGGAATTCAGGACGCTTTGGTCATCTTCTCGCACTCTTACTACGATGTTAATGTCAACCAACTAATTGAAAAAATTGATTTCTGCCGTGTGCTGCAAATATTTTATCCTTATTCAGTGCAAGCCTTTCCAAATGAATTTCCTGGTTTATCTTCCAATGACTGTCCCCAGTTTATGAATATCAGAGATGCCGAAAAACTGAACTGTATTGGTGCGTTGACACCAGATATCCATGGTCACTATCGTAATCCCGCACATTCGGAGAAAAAGCACCACTGGTGGTGGACAGCCAACAGAGTATTCGACAATCTCACTTCTGCCGAAAATCACGAAGGACTAGTAATATTTTTAGAAGATGAAGTGTACTTATTGGAAGATTTTCTGTACATGGCACTATACATGGACAAGGCAGCCCGAAAACAAAATCACTGCGAGTTTGTTTGCTTAGGGTTTGACTCAGGAGCCCGACTCACAGGCGACAACATGTATGAGGCTATGATTACAACTTGGGACTCAAAGCACTACTCACCGGCATTAGCGTTTGATATAATTACATGGAACAGTATAGTGTCTCACTACGATCTGTTTTGTGGTATCGATGATTATTCTTGGTTGCGATCATTGTTTTACTTGTCTGTATCTCGGAGAGATGCTGGTATGTTCCGAGTTATATCTAGCCTTGTGCCAAGGGCCGTGAAACTTACTTTCAACGGAATGTTTCGGAGTGTTACAGACTACTTTATTTTGGAGAAAATATTTGGAATACTTGATGCTCAAAAATCGTGTGTTGACGAGTTATTTCCACCTTACCTTGAAATATTCACAGATATAGAAATGGAACAAGATGAACCAATTTTCGATTTTGCTGAAAGCAAGGGTGGTTGGAGTGATCCAAGAGACAAGGGATTTTGTTTGAATATGACTATGCACAAAATAAGAAGAGTTTTAATGGATACTGAAATTGTATTTCAATAGTATTAACAAAATTATGTTCAGTATTTTGGTTAGTGTTTGACAAATTTACTGTTTTATTTATAAAAATTGATTTTAATTAAAACAAATATGTGTAATGTGTTACTTTGTTTATTTGAACTATTGTTTGTGTCGAATACCTGCACTAAGTCGAGGTTCTAAGACGAAATTGTGTTTTTTATTGGAAAGTCCATTACAAAATTTCAAATAAAAGCTACCTATGTATTGGATGGATTTTGCATTATTTACGAGGACATTACTAGATGGTTCGACTTGACCGAGGGCTTTATTATTAGTTGGTATGACAATTAAGTTTTGAAACAAAGGAGAGGGTCTGTGGAGGAAAAGCGCGTGGTGGCAGAGTGAGTGAGTGACATCGGAGTGGGCGGGCTTCGGGGGTTGCGGGTTGCGGTCAAAACTGAGTGCGCGCGCAGCTGTGCCCCGGCCGTGAGCAACAGTCTGCTCGCGTGAGCCGCTGCTCGCGATCTGCTCAGGCCCGCTGCGGTATCATGACTCATGGTAAGCACCACAACATTCTATCCTTACGCCGCGACCACCTTGAGTGCACTCCACATTGCAATTGCCATCCTCTGAATGTGACCCATTTTTTAGCTCACTTTTCATTTATGATTGAATGACACTACTTTTGTTTTCATTATTTATTTACGCTCTACGCTACGGAATCAACTTATCATTAATAAATGTTACAAAAATCTCTGTTCATGCGTGGTCACTTAAAAATGTAGTGAAAGAGGCTTTCATTATAATAAATAGGTTCAGTGGGCACCAGCGTCTATTAGCAAGAATAGCGTTGAGTTTAACTGAAAGCACAAATCGTAAAGTATTTTTTACAAATTACGGACAGTGATACGAATATGAAAAACTTAACAAGTGTGTGAGTTATGATGATAACGTGAGACGAGATTAGTTCGACGTTGTTTGGTAAGTTCTTACAAACCATCTAGTTAATACTCCAGGGAACTTGGACATGTAGCCACGAGACAAAGGAGCTCGTGAGGGTCATATTTTATAAGAAAATAGGTCATTAAGGCAACTTTATGATACTTCTTCATTTTGTTCGTTTGCGTAGGATGTGCTGCAGAATAATAACGCGACGTAGCGACGAGTTCCCTTTGTATCTAATAGAGCTTATTCAGGTTTACTTTCGAGTAGAGCGTGTAAAATTTTTAAACAGCACACAACTGCCAAATGCAAATTCGACCTATACTTTTATCACCTAAAATTTTGTGGTTTATCCCTAATTCTTGGACTTGTACGGGTACAGTTAGGTTGTTAGCAAGAAGTTCGCTTTTAATTAAAAGTTAAAACTCTGTTGAACTAATTTTGCGGACAGGTCAGCAGTGCTAGAATTTTTGTTTGTTTCACCCATGAATGTTTAGACCTCTTTGTTATTGGGAAAGTAAATGCTATAAAACATAATATACGTGTTGTAATTGTTAAGTGTGCCCAAACCATTATTCCGTAAATATAAGAAATATCAAAAACATTTAAACTGGTATAGAAAGCTCGTTATCTAAAAAGGACATCAATAACTTTTTTAAAATAAAACTAGAAATACCAATATTTTACCGATAAGGGTTTCTGCATATGTAATAAATTTCGTAGCGATGTTTTAGTTTCGAACAGCTGCTTTGAATACAAAATTTTGTACTTATTGAAAAATAAACATCATTTTGTTTTTATTCAATTGAAAGAAAATTTTGTTACTTTATTTATAGTAGTTTTGTTATCAGTAAACTTATTGTTACATTTTAAAGTACGGAAACTAAAGCCTCTCTACGAATGTCATATTAAATGTGTGGGAGCGTTTAACGTTAAAAATGGAATATTTCTAGTTTTACTTACCTACTTAAAAAAGTTATTAATGCCGTTTTACTCATTAGGCATCGAATGTACTTTCGATACCGGTTTACAGGTTTTTGATATTTCTTATATGTAAGGAATTATCCCTACATTTAACGATTACACACTGTGTAACTGTCCTGATGTTTTAAAGAAACGAAGAACTTTTTGGTTAATAATTGACAATCGGTACTAAGTATTTAACATTGTATTTTACGTACAAATTTACAAATGTTATTAATTTAATTATGCTAAAATATCAATCAAAAAGTCCGTTTGTTTATGGAATTATTCATAACAAAAACTATTATTCTCTATTTACGTAAAACACAAAGGCATAAATAACGAAAATACAAGTGCACCTATGTAAATAAATATATATAGTATATGGTTCTAATTTATGGCATGTGTTGTTAACACAACGGGAAGATATAAATTAGCTAAAGAAATAACATCAGAGATGTTTGGTTGTGTATCTTTGATACCTAATGACGGTAAAATCGATTGGCGAATGTATTATACAAAACAGACATTGTTAGTAGGTACTTAAATTGAATAAATAATGTGTTGATAAAGTTACTTCTGTTTTATTTAACATTTTTATTTCGAATATTTAGGCGGCTGGTACCACCTAATTTTGTCGATATTTTGTACAGCTTAGTATAAATTACAACACCATAGTATCTAAAACTTAAAACCTTGTTACAAATTTCGAAATGTTAATAAAAAATAAAATATATAAAAAAGAAATGATGTTGCAACAATAATTTCTGTGTAGATATAGATTACACAATCGTATACATTTCTATAGTCTCTCAAGCAAAGGAGGAATTGACTGATAAAATTTTTACAGTGCTTATTATCGGTAGTCGCCTTTCTTTTATCTCTCGAAACAGAATCATTCGGTTTGTTCTTTTTTAATCTATCACGTAAAAAGGAAGAAATCTTAACTTTTTAAGATTTTGTGTATGTGTGTGTTTGTCTGTATGTACCACAGACCTTATAAATACTAGTTTCTTCCGTGATATTATAAAAAAAAATTGGAATTTGTTCTACTATAAAATTCTGATGACATTACAAAGATATGGTAACTTTTATTTGATACTGCAAGTAGGATAGTCTTCAGACTACCCAACTTCTTACAGTAGAACATCGTGTTCGAGTACATGAAATTGGTATCTACGCCTTGTTAGCGCATAGATGGATGAACAAACGAAGGTGACTTTATTGAATTAGTCACTGTTTTGTATATCCGGCGTTTTTTAAAATGTTATCAATGAATAACGTACGGTAATAATTGTTAAAATAAGATTTTTAAAATGATATTTAATAAGTCTAAAAAACACTTTAAAAAAGTCAGACCTATTTTTTTAATAGATGGAGGAGGAGATGCAGGTTTCTATGAAACGTATAGAAAAAATTGTGTGAGTTTTTTGAAGTCATACAACAAAAAGGTCTCAGGATAATTAAATATGGTTACACTACTTACCTATTTTTACTACTGATTTGCTTAAATATATATATATATATATATATATACTGTGCGGTGACTGCAAAGAAAATCTTGATGACCATCTTCGGATCGTAATAAGTTATGTGTCAAGGTCTATAGGGGAAAAAATGATCAGTGTTTCCTCAAGTTCAAGTCGGTCAATATCAAGAAAGAGCCATTGATCGACACTTGAAAATTGGCTTTTTATCAACTACTCAGCGTTCAGAGATATAACAAATAGCTGTCTGACACACTACGCATTATTCAGATTGAATAATATATCATGAAAAGAAAAAGCTGAAATGGATTATGAAAAAAACAGCGCTAAATTGCTAGCAGTTATCGCTCTTCGTACTTATAATGTTTTTTTCGTATCGTAAAACGTATGGCAAGTAGGGTTTTTGTACCTGCTTGTTTACTATAGTAAAAAAAAATAGAATGTAAATAGATTCATATCTCCTATCTGTAACTGCGTATTGCTATTCGAATTTCCGAAGTAATATCACTGAATTTATGCTTTATTCTCTCAAACAAACTATCACTTCAAATCGGTGGGCTTGTAAGCAAGTAAAGGTTATCAGTATATACAAAATCGCGAATGGTAGATGGGTATTAACTATAATTTTTAAAGTACCTATTTACCAAGGGCCAAGAACCACGTAAATGGCGTCGTTACGCGTTATTTAAAGCCGAAAGCTGAATCGACAGAGGGAATCGGAGAAAAAGAAAATCGAGGTTTATTTTAGGACCTTTTTACGTTATGACTCCAATTTGAAGCTATATGGCAATGTTAAATAAACCTATCAAATTAATTTCTTTTTCAAGGTTTAGGTTACGACTTGTTAATTTGCAATGAATAATTGAAAAGTCTAATTCAGGTCGTTTGCTTTCATGTTTTTATTGTGTGCATAGCTTTTGCATAAGCATTTACTATTGAGCTTCAAGTGTTCAATTCTGCAATTCTGACGTGATATTTTGACTATATAATTATTTACTGCAGAAATAAATGATATTAAAAATGACATGTTACAAAGGACGTATACAAAGGTGATTTTATTTCTAGAAGAGATCTTCTCTAACCAACCCTAGCTGTGGTGAATACAGTAAGTCTGCGGAACATTATTGAACAATAAGTTAATTTTTTTCACGTTCTCTTGTCTACTTATTTTTGTTGTTGTTTTCGTATTTCGTAGTAGCGTTCAATTATTAACCACATATCTACTGTAATATATAGTACCTAATCAGCGTAAAATGACTTAGTAATATAAAGTGAGCAAATAGATCTACTTCGTTCTTCTTCTTCGTTCATCTTAGAGTATGGGACTTCTGAAGGATGTACTATGTGTACGATTTGATACTATCCAAGTTTTGTCTACGGAATGTCTAAATCTGTATTTGAAATTTTTATCTTTCAGCGCATTTCATGATATACTTCAGCTAGTATACGAATTTGCAAAACGTAATTAATTTCTACAAGTATGGTAGGCACAAAGTACCTATTTATATTTTTACATACATGTAAGAACTCTACACATGCATTATGTTTAAAAGAATAGTTTTTATTATTTTAAGTATATAAATAAATTGAAGTTGGAAGTAAGAAACTAGCGAGGAATTTATTTAACATTTTATGTTAAGTACTCACTCTACCATATACTCTAAAAATGTCTTTCTTTTATTTGGGATACAGTCCAAAGTGTCATACAGGAGCGAGGTGTAGAGAATTGCGGATATCTCTCGCGCCTGAACGCGTTTTGCCTTCCGAGTAATATGAATCCCGTTTGTTTGCAAACTTGGCTCTCAGTATGCATCTACAAATTATAATATGTGTAAACAAAACTACCTTTCAACTCCTTACAGATAGAGAATTGTGTAGTAAATACGTGACGTTTTGCTTAATAGCAAAATAATTTGTGATATAACCAAAACTATCATATGAATTCGAATTTGTTTGAACGTACTACTTAGCAAATATGAGAAGTTGACTAATTGTACGGTCTCTTTTTGTCTACAACGGAATGTCAGGAGGATTCGTATTCTCTCCTGTTCAAAACTCGGTCTAATTTTGAATTCCTACCAGTCCAGGAGTCTGTCTTTGTGCCCAGTCGGTCCGCTGGTCATCCATGACGGCTGGACGCGACACTAATACTGTAGTGAGGCTCGCAACGTCATATAAAAAACATCCCTTTCATTTTTTTATAATACCCAGGGACGGGATGAACAAGTCATGCGCCTGGTGGTAAGCAACAAGCGTATCCATAACAGTTGCAGAGGCACTCACGAGCTTTAAATCGCAAAGATCTTGCGCCCGTCACTTATGTGTCAGATAAGTTGACAAGTCCCATGTGCCTGTAATTTCACCAGCACCCTGTGCCGGGCCTGTGATTGCGATAGATAGATGCTATAATTTCATAATGTTCGTATTCGTGACTGAGAGTGCTTCCACTGTTCTCACCAAATTCTTTTGTTCAGTATCATCTCGTTCCTGATACGTTAAGCCGAGTACCTATGCTTTAAAAGAGTAATATGGCACTCGTAATAAGACCGTGTACGTATGTATAGACACACACACACACACGCACACGCACACGCACACGCACACGCACACGCACACGCACAC
>NW_020653854.1:16677081-16714865 GCF_003589595.1 Hyposmocoma kahamanoa
ACGCACACGCACACGCACACGCACACGCACACGCACACGCACACGCATACGCATACGCACACGCACACGCACACGCACACGCACACTTTTTATCTATCTATCTAAGTACAAGTTGTTTCACAAATTCGATTCATAGATTCGTAATGGATGAACTAGTTTTTTAAAAATCTATCAAATCATATCAAGATACTTTGATATCACCCAGGAACTTCTCAACAAATTGGATCGCCTGCTCAATAGTTTCATTAGCTTTATTTATGGTGTTCGAAAATTTTATCACGTGTCCTCATGTCGCAATGAGCTGAAGTGGCTTACGATTCGCCAGCACCGTGATTTGAGAATACTTTTCACTGTTTACTCTATCTTTAATGATAAATGTGCACTTGGATATTTGAAATTTACGTAAATTTAAATATTTGGGTGCATCCCATAATCGAAATCTTCGCTCACCGTACTGGTTTTCTTTCTAACTTATTTATTCTTCAGTCAATACGACTCTGGAACACTATCGCCCCATATTCAAAAAGCGCCGAATAAGCTAGCTTTCAAGCAATTAGTCCGCGATTTCATATTCGAGTCTCAATCTACATTCCATTAGTCTGACAATGTTATATATATAAATTAATATATATACAAAAGACGGGCGGAATGTGGCTATCGTGCAGGTGGCAAATAACGGTCACACGTGGTACTTTAAAGACAACAATTGAAAAATTACTTTGATTGGATTTTTGCATAATTTTGCTGTAATAAAGTTTTAAATAAAGTTTTATTAATGCCTAATATTATTTTTTTATCAAAACTCAATAGTCAAGAACAATTCAAGATAAGAAATGTTCCAATTTTGCAAACATAGTTTTTTAGTAAAATTTACTCCGTTTGCACATTAATAGCAATAATTTCATATTTACATTAGATACAATGAGAAATGATACCATTTTGAAATCCTCATTAAACCTATATTATTTTAAAGTACTTGGCCACACAGGTTATCATACTTTTTTTTTATACAGAAGGCGCGTAAACTTCGTAAAAAATAAATTATTTCTGTGAAAAATGAAGTTAAACTTTTTTTAAAAAAAATGTACATTACTTAGTCATACCATTTACTGCTTATCTAAGGACACAGTTAACGTAGAATATTATGACACCAAAAAACCAAATAAATTCATTCATTTGTAGTCATAGTGCACAAAAACCTAAAATAAGATAATAATAATTAACTTTTAAGAAAAAAAAACATTCCTTAGGTACTACATGGGATAGATTTTTTTTGCATTTTTTTTGGAACAGTCTTAAGCTGTGCTATAAGCCATTTCAGTATGATAGATTCATTACCGGACACCCTGTATATATAATGTATTAAGTATTTATGTGTATATATTTATATTGTGTTTAAACTATGAATCATAATTATTTATAGACTTGTTCCTATATGTTTTAATTATCACGTTATGCACCCCTGTTAATTATTTTGAAGCCACCTCTTCGGTTGACCCGTAGAGAATGCCTAATGGCACTAAGTCCACCATTTGTACTGTTTTGTGTGCAATTTAGTTTAAATAAATAAATAAAAAATAAGATACCGCAAATAGAGACACACATCTTCTTTTCTTTAGTCTTTACACTCCGTTTAAGCTTCATCTTAGTCGGAAAAGAGGCAAATAAGACAAGGCGCTCAAATCTCGTTAAAAAACGACTTACAGTAACGAGCAAAATATTTTTGAAGTTAATACATAATTAATTTCATAATTCGTACTCTTGGTCAACCCTTACTCAAAGCTGTATGGCATTATGGTCATACGTCAAAAGTGCTTTTATCTTATGAAAGCAAAAAAATAATAATATTACCAAATTTTTTTTACTAATAACTGACGGGATGACCAAGTCGTGCACCTAATGGAAAGCCACACGCCTGTCCATAGGAGTTTTAGTACCATTCAGAGCTTTAAATCACAAAGATCTGAGAGGCACTGCCACTGTACCCGTCACTCTGAGACAAGTTGATAAGTCCCATGTGCCTGTAATTTCACCAGCACCCGTACCTTTCAAAATCGAAACGCGCTCACACTACTGCTTGGCGGTAGAAATAGGTAAGGTGGCAGTACTTCGCTGGGCGAACTCTTTCACAAGGAGTTCTACTGCTACTAAACTAAATGAAACAAATTATATTTTTGCCCAATGGTTAGCGCTGTGGGCACTAGACGAGGAGACCCCGGGTTCTATTCCCGTTTCAATTTGGGAAACGAACTTTTCTAAATCGGTTTTTATCTGGGAGTGCCGGATAGTGCCCCGGAGTTAAGTCCATAGTTGCTCTGGTACAGGGAATTTCCTAGTTTGAGATCAGGTAGTTGTTGTGTTTGTCTGCCACATTTTTATTATTATTAGATATATATGTGAAATTTTTTAACTTTCCTTTTATAACTTTTTAAACATAAAAATGTCTCTCTTGAAAAGTAGTAATTTTGCAGATATTATAGCCTTATTATACTATTTACTAATTTACATCGACCTACCGCCTTACCGGCAACGTAACGGTAGTTGCTTGCTTACCTTGCGTCAATTTGTGTGGTCACCGCAAGCGGCCAGCAACGCAGCGGCAGTATCGCTGTGTCTGTTTTATTATTGAATGCATTTTACAGAACAACACATAAAGCACAGTTTTCAAAATTATGGTTTGAGTCGAAGGAACGGTTTCCTAACTTAGCTTAGAAAATTTATATGAGTTTGGATAAGTAGTTTGCCTCAATTTGGGTAACAAGCGACAAGTTACACTTTGAGTTGCAAGCAGCAACTCGGCGCAGAGCAGTGTAGGCAGGAGCACTGCATGCGAGCATAATCATTGATCAAAGAAAATTATAGACTTAAAATTAACATTTAGACCTTTTAAAAATTTCTTTTGCTCTCTTTTTTATGAGAAATTTCTTTTAGTTTTTATGTTTTTATTTTTATTATGTACTTACTTCAACTGAACTGAACTGAATAGAACACGTATAGTATACGATATTATACAGGTAAGGTAAAAAAGACAATAAAAGCTTAAATACTGGAAAGTAGATTTAATCATAAATCATAGATTAATAGATTTCTTATAGATGACGCTACGACTAAAAAGTCGTTGAAAAACCAAATACAAAGACACGACAAAAAGCACATAGAGAAATTCGTGATGTCGGCTGGTTCGTTCCGTGGCTTAATTGGTATAGCGTCTGGCACGGTATGCTAGAAGACGTCGGTTCGAATCCGGCCGGATTGAAGGAATTTTTTCTGAGTGTTCGGTCTTTGTATTAATATATAACAATAATAATAACAAACTAGTGGAGTAATTTCACAAAAAAATAATTGAATATCAATTCAATAAAAATTTAAACTACACATCATTTAAAAAGACTACCGAAGAGTAATTTACTAGGATAATTTACAAAAATGTTCTAAATCGGATTGAGTTGTATAACAAAAATAATTGATATCAATTCAATAAACATTTAAAACTAGAAAGTAAAATTAGGATTTTTAAATTATATAAATAAAATTGGGACCCCGCGTCAAGGTGCCCAAGATGATTAAAGTATGGAAAAGTATAAATCCTTCATGTGTCATCCACTATGACGACCTCCTTCGTCGAGTGGCTAACACACCGGGTTTCATAGTGTTGCCATCTTTGAGGTCCCGGGTTCGACCCATGACCGGGTCAATGTAGAAAGCATTTCTATATTATAACTTATAAATTATAAATTATATTATTTCCATAACACAAGTGCTTTAGTTACTTCATTGGGTTCTGAGCAACGTATGTGATGTTGTCTAATATTTATTTATTATTTACATTCAAATAAAAAAATGTTGGACTTGTAAAATCAACTAATAATGTAAAACAACTGATGTAATAAACTAAATTAATAAAATCTACTGATATACCGAAAATTTTCTGGGATTTTTTGACTAAGAAATTATACTGTTAAGTCATTTTACCTTCAATTCCTTAGGCACTGATGTACTAGGAAATCTTGTTTTCCTTTCCTCTATTCGAACAAACGAGACATGATTTATGGGAAAAGATGTGAAGCGGAGTTTCAAAGAAATTGATTTGATTAACCTGCCGAGTTTCGTGGGGCCACCCACACATTACATACCTTGTGCAAATAAAAGCCTAAAAATTGTATGTTTTGCTCATTTTGTTATCACGAAGGAAAAATTTTCACCAAATTGGTTAGTTTAAGTCGCAAAATGGTAAATTTATTACATACGAGTACTGTTTAATGCAAGCAAAAATGGACGAAATTGAATCCTAAGTTTTTGTTCGTCCAAAACACTGGGTTGTCATCATATATAATATTTGAAGAGTTGTAGCTATACGACTCTTTAATTTATTAAATATCGTCGCCTTACTTTCTCAAACTCGTTACTGAAATGCAAAAAATTGATTGTATATACAAATTTTGCAGGCTGATTTCACATCACATTTCCTTCATATTCACACACTGGATTTTACCTGTTCTTAAAGTAATGCATCCAAATTAAAACCCTTGATAAGAAATTTCAAATAAATAGAAAGTTTCGCCATCTTCTGACCATTCACTCTTTATAAGATACGAGTTTGAGAAAGTAAGGCATCGATATGATTTATGGTTTTGAAGCCTAGAATATTGACTTTAAAGAGCACCGTACGTATCTCATAAACCGAAAAAAACACAAATACCTGCGATGTTAAGACACATATATTTTTTTGTGCAAGGTTACATACCCGTATACCTTCAGGACTCTTCTTGTTTACCACTTACTAAAGGCAGCCGAAAGTTACCGCGTTAAGAGTTCATCAAGGCGTGTTTCTGCGTTCAATGTCATTGAGTTGATACAGAAAATGGTCTCAAGTTTCTGTAATTGTGTTGTTTGTGAATAAAATGATGTTATTGTCTCCGAAAATTCGAAATTATCCTCGCAACCAGCGGTATTATACTACTCTATTGTATTATAATAATGATTTAGCTTTCATTGTAAAGTTTATAACAGTTATTATTTACAACCATGACTCGGCACGGTGAATAAATACATTATCCAGTTTTCTACCATAATAAGTCACTATAATAAATTAAAAGTTATATAATTAATTAATATTCATATTTTATGGAAAGTTTACTCCATTACTGGTAACATTTTTATGAAGCGTATTTATTACAGATAACGAAATTGGACTATTAAAACGTGACGTCTAAACTCTACTATGTAGTAGGCACCGAGTTGACTATACCCATAGTAAATTACGAAGATCGATAAATTAACCCTACTAAAAGCCTCACCTGGTAAGCCACTAATTTAATAAATTGAACAAATGGAATTAATATTTCAGATACTCTATGGGTGTTCCCCGAACGCTATAACTTGGAACTTTTCAAGGTGATAGTGAATAGGCATTATTTAGGTGTGCATGCTACATCGTCGACCTCACCATCACTTTCCATCAGGTGAGATGGAGGTCAAATGCGCACTTATTTTTTATATAAAAAAAGATTTTCTTTATTCTTCACTAGTTCTCGGATCCACAAAGAAACAGATTACTTTTTGAATTTATCATATATCAATCAGAGAACAACCATAAGGTTCAATATTAAACTCAGTAGTCAGTAAGTAGGTACTATCGGTTTGTTATGAAGAATTTCATAAACTGTAACTGTGCACGAGCAGCAGCAGCACAAACTTTTTGATATAGTTTATGCTTTTTTAACTTGCATTCTTTTGGACGTTTTATTTTTGTTTTCAGTTGTCATTACAAACATTTTTGATAAAATACGTTCATTACGATTTCAAAGGATTTTTAAATTTCTTTCCCATTTTCCCTCTATTTAAAGCCCACTAGGCAGACCTGATTTGGGAGGTATGTAAAACATATATAGTTAACTGATATAGTCTTAAGCTGAGCACAGGTCTCCTCTCACAATAAGAGGGCCACACCCCAAGCCCTTTCCACGCGAGCCCAACGCGGATTGGGAACTTCACACATATAATTAAAACGCTTTGCAGACGTGTGCAGGAAAAGTTCATTTAGGATTTGAACGCACGATCGTCTACTTGACAGGCGGCAGGTCAAAACATTAGAATATCACGGTTTATATGATCGCGAGGTAGAAGGTTTAAGTCCCTGTGGCAGCATTATGTTTTTATGATCTTTATATCTAACTTACGTATGTTTTTGAATGTTTAGCATCAACACCTCTTGCTATAGGCGAATGCTAACAGTGGAGGAAACGTCGTGATGAAACCCGAGCGTTGTACGTTCACACCTTTTTTAAAACGTGTAAAGTCATCAACAATGACCTTAACCTTCCCAAAGGAGATCCGTGCTAGGCAGTGGGATGTATAATGAGTTCACGAGAAGTAAAAATATTGTTTTCTCATTGCAGTTACAGTGGTTTTTAATAATAATAATTTTTTCAAGGTGAATAGTTTTTATTGACCTACGAATTATAGGCTCAAGTGTTGGTTGTAACCAATTAGACTAATTTAAGTAAGTGTTTAAAAACTCTTCTTTGTATAGGATATGTATGACATAAACATATTTCGTTTTATTTTATTTTTTATTTATGGCACAATAACACACATCAGACACAAACAATATAGAAAAAAACTCTTAAAGATTAATATAGTACGCATATCTGTGCCCAACAATAAATGTGCTCAACATTCAAAAGTAGATATACTTCAACAGACGGTAATCTCATTTTTAATACGTATCCATACACAAAGATCCAACCACAACAACACTGTTTACCACTTTACTGACTGTAGTAAATAACTGAATTACTTAGTTTTAACGTAAACAAGTTTTGTATTTCGCTCTCCGCGGCCTTAACTCTCAATTAAGATTTGTTTTTCGTTTAACTGAATTAATATTTAATCTGATTTAACTGTGACTAATTTTATCCTCGGATTATAAACGTTATTTTCATTATGAATCGATACATAAGCTTTATAATTATTGTATTATCTCGAAGAAGAAGATATAATAATTTAGGCTACCGCATACGACTATCACTTGATGTAAGACGTTCTCATTCGTCAATAGTATAGAAATATAAATAGTTTAGTAGCAGTAGAGCTTCTTGAGAAAGAGTTCGTCCTGCGACGTTACTGTCTTATCTCAGCTTTTTCTGCCACAAAGCAGTAATGTGAGCATTAATGTGTTCCGGTTTTGAAGGGTAAGCGCCCAGTTACTCGAGGAGAAAGTTTTCGCGCGACAGCCCAGTTACCACGCCTTCGTGTACATTAATGGCGAATCTGAATTCTATTTACTAGGCAACAACATTTAAATTCCTCTGAATAATACAACCGCGCGGTCGCCTCTCGGTCGTTGCGCGGGCCGCCCCGCGCCGCGTAGACCAAATTCAAGCAAGCCTTTTAACGTAAAAGCTAAATAAATAGATCGTATTTTGCATTACAGTTAGATGCAAGCGGTCGCAAATTCGTTATTTTTTCCTTAGTTTTCGATATGACCTCGACTAAAATATTTAGTTTTGTGTAATTATTTATAATGTCAACAAAAAGTAAAACTGACCGTAAGGAAATTATTTAAATAAACTGTAAAAACTTCTGTTAAGATATTCGTAGAAGAAATTTAATGAAGATTGAATTGCTTATAGTGCAGCGCGCGAAAAGAAGCACTATTCTATGATTGTTACTATCTCTGCAGCACGTCTCTTCTAAGTATTTTTATGATAGTAAGTGACGGGCAAGTCGTGCACCTAGTGGTAAGCGTCACACCTATCCATAATAGTTCCAGTGCCAATCAGAGCTTTAAATCACACTCACACCGTAACACTGAGATATAAGTTGACAAATCTCAAATGCCTGTAATTTCACCAGCACCTGTACGCAGTAATGTTAGTCATCTTGCCAGGACGAACTCTTTCACAAGGATCTAAGACAAGATACTAGTTGAATTTCGCTAACAAAAAGAATTTTGCTGATTGACAATGAAGTTGGGTTTGTAATCAACTAGCATTAGGTTTAAAAAAATCTTACCGCCCATTTCAAGTATCGCTTCAATTATAGAGTACACTAAAATAGTGTAAAAATTTTGATAGTCAATATTTCAGAAATATTATTGGTCTGAAAATTTTATTTTGGTAAAATAATTATCAAACTGCAAACAATTGTACGGATCATTTATACGATAATACAACATTTGAGAGCGGAATGAAACCTGTGTTATCTACGATCAACATCACGTCGCTGATATATATACGGGACTGTTTTTTCCCCACGCACTTCCTCCACGCTAACACCTAAGGCGTTTATTTCTTTACATTGGCAGGTACCTATATAATAAATAACGCACACACTCAACATAGCTCCGCACTAGAGAAACCCTGTGTCGCGGGTGCCATGGACGCATACATAGACAACCACAAATTACACCCAAACTCACGAGAGAAATAAATGTAGGCCATACAAATATTTCTGCCGGCCCGGGAATCGAACCTGGGGCCTCTGCGTGGCAAACCGGCATGGTAACCGTTCGGCCACTGAGGCAGTTAGTTTATATAAATAAATATATTCATATAAATTTACATTGTCAGTGGCTAAATAAATATATTTAGCCACTGACAATGATATGTACGAGCTATGACTACATTTCCGTTCTACATAACCGTATTTTTTCGTAATTCTTTTTATATTTCTTTTTTATTTTGTTTAAAGTTATTTACTTATCATGTTTTCGACTTAGGACTTTGTATCCCAGTCTACAATGAATTAAAAAAAATGACTATTTGGTTACGGATAAAAAGGTGTTACAAAGAAAAACGTTAAATTTGAATAATTTAGCTAATAAACGTTAAAGTGAATGTTACAAATTAAATTACGTAACAATGAATCGGACCGGCAAGTTCCAAATTTAGGAAAATATTGTCCAATTAAAAACTCCGATTCTAATCTTTCATAAATAATAGTTGCCACCACAGAAATATAAATCAACATTTATTTAGATTTATGTGGTTGTAGTCGTAGTCAAAGACATTAGAACCAAAATTAAGTTCATCGTTTTGTTTTTCTACGTATTTTTTGTCAAAGTCAAACTTTCAGTTTTAACTATTATATCGAGTTCCTAGGGTTTTCGCAATTGTTACACATTGGTAATGAAACCATTTTTTTATTCCGATCTAAATCGCGTAAGTAAATTTGTTTTTTCAAACAAGACTACCTCCTCAGTCAGCCGTGACCATTGGACCTGTAAAGGGCCTGAAACGTTGGTTTCTTTGAAAAAACAAATATACACGGCTTAGATCATCAAAAATAGTATCCTTACTTAAAACAAGCTTAAAACAAAAAAACAAGGATCTGCAGCAAGCACTTAGAGAAATTAGTAAGGTCTGCTAACTTATTCCGTACCTCAATTGGAAAGTGATAGTCAGAGGTCAGAGGCGAAATAGTCGCTGAATCAAGTCCAGCCCGATCCAAGGAATTTTTTTTGAGTTTGTTCGATCTTTGTACCTATCAATTATAACAACAAACTAGTGGAGTACTTTCACAAAAAACATACAATAAATAAATAGTATCACATCTAACTTTTATTCTTATTTAATAATTAAAACAGAAGTTTTATAAATTTTTTTTAAAATATCTAATTAAATTATAATGAAATATAATTACTTTTTCCAATGAAAAAGTTATTGTAAATGAACTTCCATTTGACTTGATATCCGTCACAACGGAATATGACGGCTTTTATTTTTTCTACCATAATCTTAATTATGACTTACCACAGACACCGTATTGATTTTTTAAGTAAAAATATCTATCAATGACACGCAGACAAACTGGAACAAAATGTAGCGATGCTTCGTATCTCAAAATCGATTAAGTGGTTTAGGTTCACTTACGTTGCGAAAGTCATAGATAGCCCTTCTTTTGGCTTAAAAGTATCGTATTCCACCTTATAATTTGAGTTATCTAAGATCAATGTCACGTCACGATCATTTTTTGTACGATATTATTTTTTGCTTAAAATATTTAGGACCCAATAAAGGTGAAGGCGAAATTTACCTAATCTCAATCTTAACGTGGGGTATCCATAAGACACGTTATTTAAATTCAATTATATTTTAATAATATTAGAAATTTTATTACCTAAAATTTGCATTATTGGAACAAATTCATCATCATTTAACTTTAACTTTGTACTATTGTAGTCTTTTGCATTAATAAACCATAAACTGTAAAAAATGTAATGCCTTTGACTACGACTATATTTTTAGACGAATGTTTATATGAAACTAGCAACTATCTAAAAAGGTTAGAAAATATAAAATATCCACTCATATTTGGCTCTTATTCGAATTCTTGGTTAAGTTGCGATCTTGGTTAACAACTTCCCAAAGTTAGTAACTAAGCCGAAAATACTTAGGAATGTCATCATTTATGAATGCCTCGAGAGTTTCTTATATCTTTCGCTCTAATTCTCTTAGCTTTGATGGATCGCTGCTTGATTAACCTGGGAGTACTTTTTGTCTGGGCCGTCAGACAAAGAGCTCCCAAGTGACTGCACTGCCCGAGTAAAATAAACTGAAGTTTGAACACAAGATGTGATTTTGGTTGTCGTCGCTTTCTTGCCTCATTCAGACTGTTGCTAAATCTTTACCTTTTATTTTATAATAGTATTGTCATTATGAAATAGCCACTAATTATATTAATATAAGGTGAAATTGTGCGCAATGTACTATTTTATATAACTAATTATAACTTTTTTATAAAAAACCTACCTCAAAAGTTCGTGGAATTACATTTATTTGCCAAGATTTATGGAAATCGGTTACAGGAAAGTGCGCGAAACCGGATTAATCCCCTAGTATGCCACGCTTAGAGGTGGAATATTATCTTCAAATTTAAATGTGACCAATACTGAGGTACCCTCTTTCTAACAAAAAAAAAATCACGAAATCGGTTCACAAATCGTAACATAATCGAGAGTAATCGCGTAACATACATGCAAAAAAAAAAAACAGTCTAATTGAGAACCTCCTCCTTTTTTGAAGTCGAAAGTGAAAAAGCGAAAAATGATTATTGATACAAAGATCAGATAAACACAAAGTTCGACCCGACTGTACTTGAACCAGCGACTGTTGCCTCAACATCGAGCCAGCAGATCTTACGAATTTCTCTACGGGTTGTATTCAAGAACTCTACTCAATGCTCAAGCCAGGATTTGAGCAGACTTGAGTATGATTTCAAGCATTGGAAATTCTACCCTAATGGCAAGGACTTGAGTATGATTTCTGGTGCTTTGAATCATACTCAAATCCTGACTTAGCATTGAGTAGAGTTCTAGAATACGACCCTACGTGCTTGTTGCGAATATTTATGGTTAAAAAATTAAAAGAAATAGAAATTTTTATCTCACCAGTTACAGATTTATATTAAATTTTATCCTTATTTTTTAAAATTAAATAAAAAAATTGAAATATATACGTATATATTTCTACCTTTTCAATGGTGAATGTTTAGTTAGTACCTGCAGATTATAGAAATAATGTAAAAGCAATACTGATCCTTATTTTCCAGCGGGACTCGGTGCGTATATTAACGTGTACCTTATTATTACCTACCTTCTAAATTCACATGTTAAAATTGATTTATAGTTAGACAGTGAGTTAGGTACAAAACTGCTACCTTTCCAGCGAGAATCAACATTCCATTGTTACTTATTAAATATCTAGAGATTTTTTTGCAAGTTTGTGTGTTGCAAGATGGCATATTTCATGGAGCACTTGACGCGGTGAATTGGATAATGCAAATGATAAAACATCGATTTGAAAGTAGTGTTTATTGTGCGGTGGTTGTTTTGTGGTTGTACCTTGACGGAGGGGATTGCCAATCAATGTTGCCTCCAGTCCTATATGCTCTAAGGTCTGTGGTATCTTATTAATTAAATTATTTTTTGGTATGGCTTAAGTTCATGCCTTTTGACCATACCAGTATACAAAATAATTTCTTCTTCTTTCGTCACGTCACAACCCCACGGCACCATTCAGCTTCTATTAACTCTGTGTAAGGCTTCTGTAGTTTATTTTGATATAATAATACCGAATATATTTTATTCAGTTTCGTAACATATAACCCCAAAGCTTTAAATTAGTATATCTTTAATTCCTGACTTCTCAGAATAGTAAACCCAAAACAATATTTTGAAAAACATATTTGTTCAAGAATTTTTACTCTATATTTTCACATATTTTTCATAAACAGACGCATACAAATTATGTGAACGAAAATTTATATGGGAGTTTGCCATTGTCGTTTTACTTCCGTGGTTCCGTTGATATTAAAATATGTCACTTAACTATGATTTTAAATGCACTACATAATTATTATATTACATAAGACTCAAAACGTTTTAATTGAGGGGTGCCTCCAGAAATGCCCTAATAATATCAGAACAAAAACAATACTTAAGCAACAATATTTTGTATCATATTTGCATAGAATTTTTAGTTAGAAAAGAGTATCCACTTTTTCTACCAATAAAATCTAATCGGAAATAGGAGAGCATCGAAAGAGTAAACATAATAGATGTTTAATTTTCTTCTGCCGACGTTAGTTGATCGATTCCAAAGCAGCGCCAAAGAGATTCGTAATATAATTGATAAGGGTTGACGGAAATTGCCTCCATTTTTATTGTTTATCTATCAAACTGTACAATATTTATACGTGTATTCAATTAACATCGATAAACAAACGGAAATTATCAGATACAACTGAATTAACATTATTTATTAGTCGCAAGGGCCAAAATAGAAACATCGTATACATAGAATAATTGAATTAACGCGGTACTTTTTATAAAAAACAGAGATCATACTAATAAATATCATATTATTCCAGAACACTTTTCACTAATTGGGTCTTGGAATAGAAAGAGGTAATAATAAAAAATTATACCTACTAACCGAACCGCATTCATTGACGTCTGTTAAAAACATAAATCTTGGGGTAATATCGTCTATTGGTTTAATAAAGCTTCATACGATCATACGTTAAAAGTGATTTTATCACAAATTAGAAAGACATTGATTTATTTATCATGAAAGTCTTAAAAATAATACGAACTACATAAAAATCTTTTTTGTTTTATAATTGGTTTTACGGCTCTGGGTACTTTGCCCTTTTGAGCCAATCGTCAAAATAATCGCTTTGATAACGAAAATATAACACTTGTAAAGTAAAACGAAAACACTTTAAATTTCGTTCACAGTGTTAGATATATATTCTTCTGAAAAGTTGCCATTTTGCAAATGTGGCCTTATTATTACATCACGGGTGTGCTATGTGGATAGACCTGCAATTCCGGTTTTTTCTTCAGCGCGTATGTTGTTGTAAGTGATGCTTTGCATATATCTAAATGGCAAGAGATAATTTTGTATACACAGATTTTTGTCCCGGCCTTGGAACATTTTCCTTGAAGAAATATAATTTTTTTTGTAGTCCGAGTAAGGTTGCGAATAAATTTCGGTACGCTTCACATTATTTTAATGTAAATGTTGCTAGCAATATAATTAAGGGATGCAGAGTTACATCAATAATTTCCTTACACTAAAAACGTTTACGCCCTACGGACACATGTTCTCCTTATCATAACTAACGTATTCGACATTTTTAGCGAATTTGAATTATTACAATATCTGGATTCAATCAAACGAGATTTACAACCCTCTTTAAGCGGTTTTTTTTATGTCTTATTTAGTTTATCTTTTTTTCTAAAGTTTTCAACATATTCAAAGAAAAAATTTTAGGTGACAATATCTCGAAAATCCCCAAAATGTTAATGCGTTGTTATGACTAGGAGGACGGTGTTGTATTTTATTTAAAAAACTTAAAACAGTAACTCCGTGTTCTCGCAGAAGCTAAGAAAATAATATATAATACGGGTATCTGGTAGTAAAGTTACATATTCAATGAATTAGGGCTGCGACGAATGCGGACCTCCCTGGAGTTAGAGAAATCTTTTCTTTCATTTTATATTCATCTTAATATAGTCTTCTCATCTTCACCTGGTGTTTTAATAATGGATTTACTAGTTGCTATGATGAGTAAAATATTTATTGAGTTAATAAAAACTTCTGTGGTACGTACGAATCGTCCACATTTATATTTATCGATTATTTTTGTTGCCATTAATTTTGATTTAGGAATCAGTACTGCCGATTATTTCAGAATAATCATGTTTCATTTTATAGCCGAATACTGAAATAAATCCACGAGTCATAACTCAAAGTGATTTCATAAAACTTTATGTACAGTAGAATTGCTATTGTAATAGTGAGTCCACGTGCGTGCGATTTGGTTTAGATAATAAGGAGGAACCTAAAATGGAACACACAATTGCTTTATTATATTCATTTTTACGATGTTATCCAAAATTCTCGAATATCGCTTCAGTTTTTTTTATCCTTTTGGGAATGGCTTTGCCTTTGTATTTAGGTAAATTCAGTTTGATTGTACGATAGGTGTAAAAAATAGATATTATAGAGGCAATTTTGAAGCAAGGTGCCGATGTTTATTTTATTCATAGCAACTATAAATATATTTCAATCCGAGGCATGCTCAACCGCTATAGTTACTTCGTGATAGTTTTGAGCTCGGATCTGCGAAGAGCAATGTGGCTTTATGCAACTCTAGTATACAGATAAAAAAATACATATAAAATAATAGAAGTAAAAAAGAACGCAAGAATGTCACCTAAAATGACTTAATTTTTTGTAGAAAAGTTTAAAATTACTTGGGCAAAAGCTCTAAGCTAGAATGAATTTGCATACCAATACATTTACCATTTGTATTGGATTTTTTTTTCACATAGTATCAATGTTTTTGTTTTGTCCTTCTTTAGTTTTTTGTTTTCTTTTGTATTATGGCTTTGCGAAGAAGATTTAGCTAATGTCATTGTTTACATTTACATTACATTTATTTCGCTTGTGAGTTTGGGTGTAATTTGTGGTTGTCTATGTGTGTATCCATGTCGCCCGCGATACAGGATTTGTCTAGTGCGGGACTATGAGTGCGTACTATGTACTGTGTACGTTATTATTATTACAGTTTATTATTTATTCCATAGGTAAGATAAATTTACTCTTGAAAACGTAATTTATTTAAACTACTGCTCATTCTGTGCTGACTTCCCTGAGAACGAGCAAGGCACTCTAGGGATTGCTCTTTTCAAGTAAACTTAAACGTTATGGAATAAATACACTTTGAATATTTCTGTGGAAAACAGTAAATGGAATACCCCTTCCTTTGTATAAATTTATGTTCACAATTTCATTGTTTGTCATTTTAATATTTTGAAAGACGATATTCTTTTGTGTTCGTCAGTATACTTCACGTATAAAACTACCAAATTGTTTCCATATCATCAATTCGCTTTTGTGTTTTATTAGAATAGCATAGTGACTCTACGTGCAACTTCGCCGTATATCCGGATACGTATCCGGGGAGAAACCGGGTCGTGTAGCGTGCAATATTGCAGTAATTCGGTTGACCTTTTGGTTAGTTGAACTTACCTACTCACATCACAAGAATGCGGTTGGTTGATAGGCGAAGTTCTCGGGTTCATTAGGGATCAGGACAGCTGTGGAATAAATATGTTAGTTTCTTTTTATATGTAATTTGTTTTGAAGCGTCCGGACGCTTACCACGCTAGGACGGTCGTCCTACCTATTTGATGTCTATTTGTGGTTTTTTTATGATACTAAATGACGAAACGAACAAAACGTGCGCCTGATGGTAAGTAACACGCCTGTCCATAACAGTTGCAGTATCACTCAGAGCTCTGCCACTGCGTCTGTCACCCTAAAACATAAGTTGACAAGTTCCATGTGTCTGTAGTTTCATCAGTACCCTTATCGTTCAAAACCGAAACGCAGTAATGCTCACATTATTGCTTAGCGGCAGAAATAGGTAAGGTGGCAGTATTTGAAAATGCTATCGATTTTACATTTTATGTTTGATTATTGTACTGAACATGGATCGTAAGTAACTGTGGCATGTGGCTGTGTCAAATGAAATGTGCAAATAACTTAATCATGAAATTAATTAATTTGCTCTATAAATTATTCAGGTGTGATTAGAGGTAACACGAAATTTTCAATATTCTGATCATTCTGTATACACATATGTTAATTTTTGTCGATTTAAATTATAAATCCTATGTGGCTCATCAACGCACAGCTGGCAGTTTTGAAGTGTGAAATAAATAAAATAATACTACAAAATCTTTTGGTAACGTAAACACCGACGCTACCGTATAACAGGTAGCAGTAAAACCTCTACACGTTTTTGTACATTTTTAATAATTTTGCTCTCCGACAACTGCACACAATGAATATGTATATTTCCTTCGGCTGACCGAGTTTCGACTCGACCGGAACAGATCTCGCGGGATTCATGGCTCTGTCACTGAAATGTTCCCCTACAACGGACTCGTATGTTGTTTAAACCTGGAAATTGGTATCTATTTACTATTAAACTCATTTCATGTACTGTTAGTGTCTAAGTAGATGAGTAGTGCTAGTGTGATGGTTTTAAGTACCTAACATTAACAAGAAAGTGCAGACAGTTGGGTTACCAAGGTCATCATCAAGTAATTCTATAGACCTTAATACAAAAATAGATTTCTATCGACTATTCTAGTAGCAGTAGAAAGAGTTCGTCCAGGAAAGTACCTACCTGACACGTTACCTATTTCTGCCGCTAAGCAGTAATGTGAGCATCATTGCGTTCAGATTTTGAAATATATGGGTGCTGATGAAATTATAGGCACATGGAACTTGTCAACTTATGTCTCGGAGAACGGGAGCCCTGTCAGTGTCCTTTAAATGTCAGTGTCTTGAGTACTGCAATAGCTATGGACAGACGTGTCGCTTACCACCAGGCGGTGATAAGCAACACGGCTTGTTCGTCCCGTCCGTCACTTGGTATCATAAAAACAAGACAGCATACATTGCGTTTGCGATCTTCTTTTTCGTCTAGGTCAAATTTTTGGTACTATAGTTGTATGTACAAAAATGTAATACGTCGGTTTGTTTGAAAAAACAAATATACGCGATTTAAATCCGAAAAAATAGTTTCATATCCTATGTGTAATAATCGCGAAAAGATAAGAACTCGATATGCAATAGGAATTTCATCGCTTTGAAATTTGAAAAAAATACAAACTTAATATTTTTTTTCATTTCCAAGCATTTGAAGCTAAACATTACGAGGTATACAAGAGTTTTGCTTTCGTGTGCATATGCTGTATTTCCGCCGTAAGATTGACTCGGCCGGAAGAGATCTTGCGGGTTGCCGGCTTTGCCCCACGTTCGCCCTTACGACCGACCGACCCGCGTTTCACTTAATAATTATTATGACTCATTTGGGAAAACATACGTTTAGTTCTTTGACAATGTTATTAAGCAAATTAACGTTTTAGCACTGAAATGAACGTTCAATTGTTGCGTAGTACCTATTTATGATGTTTATATTGTTAAATTTAGAGAGAAATACGTGTACAAGAAAAATGTAGAAACAATCTAGGAATGAATAATGTACACACATCAAAAAAAGTTTGCGATCAATAGCATAAGCTCCTATAATTCTTTAAATTTAACTTTATCAAGAAAAAATCTATGTTGTATGCTTTCTTTAAATAGGAATACCCTGTTTGAAATTAAAATATAAAACTATTTTTTATTATTTATTTTAAAAAATTGAGCCATTAATCATAATGTAATAGTGATAGAAATTTCATAGAAAGAAAAAGACTGTTTAATTAAACTTAAACAACAATTTATTATTAAAAGGTGTGAATTCAATATAAAATAACTCCTCCCCTGGCTCGAATACATGCGAAGATCCTCCTGGGCATGCTGAGCATCAAGTTATCCAGCATTTCCTGGGGTAACCTATCCCATTCTTCAATAGCGGCTTCCCTGAGCTCTGGAACTGTCTGGGGACGTGGCTCACGGTTCCATACTGCTCGTTTAAGAGCATCCCACGCGTGCTCTATTGGGTTTAAGTCGGGCGAGCCGGCAGGCCAGTCTAATCGTGTGATATCGTATTCTTGAAGAGCAGCATTGACTCGTTGAGCTCGATGTGAGGGCGCATTATCATCGACCAGTACAAATTGGTGCCCATGGTTTACTCGGAATGGTCTGACGATATCATCAATAGCAACTGCTTTGTACATGTCTGCTGTCATGAAGCCCCGATACGGGATCAAAGGCGTTCTAGCTCCAATCATAATGCCACCCCAAAAGGACACCGATTTTCCGCCTTGCTGAACTGTTCCAGTGGCAGTTCTTTGTCTTTCACGGTCGCCTGGTCTTCTCCAGACACGGACACGTCGGTTATCTGGATGAGTGCTGATTCGGGATTCGTCAACGAAGAGACAGTTTTGCCAAATGTTTTCGTCCTCACCTTCTTCATTTTGCCGAAGTCTAGCCCACTGCAATCTTCGTTGTTGACGTTGCCGGGAATTGAGCGGAGCTCGCCAAGACCTCCGTGCTCGTAATCCAGCCTGGTGCAAGCAATTGCGAACGGTCTGCGTGCTAACTTCAAGCCCAGAGGCGGCCCTGACTTCTGCTTTTATTTTAGTGACGTTGATTGTTGGATCACGGGCTGCCAGCAATCTAATATAGCGCTTTTGGGCAGCTGTCAAAACAGTTGTGCGACCGCTGCGGGGTCGGTCAGCTAAATTCCCCATTCCGTGATACCTCTGCAACGTAGCCACGACACAGGATTGGGATATAGCAAGTCTGCGTGCTATTACTCTCGTGGTGTATCCTTCTTCCCTCAAAGTTACTATTCTAGCTCGTAAAACCTCTGATAATCCTCTTGGCATTTTTTCAATCACAACTTTCCGCGAAAAATATCTTGAATCGCTTATAATTGACTAAATCAGATTTCTGAATGAGCGTAAGCTAAGACTGAAAGCCTTTTTATATGAAAAAACAATTGAACGGGGTCATTGTTTTATGTTCTAATTTATTTTTAAATAAAGAATCTAAAAAGAAGAAAAAATCATAATATAATCTACAGTAACAAAAAAGATTTCAGTTTTTCGAAGTGATCGCAAACTTTTTTTGATGTGTGTATTTAATAGGGATCATTTATAAAGTATCAGACCTAAGCTTAAAGTTTTATAATTTTGCTTTAAAAAGTTTTAGGATGATGGTAATTTATCGTGAGATTAGATAATTATTATTATTATTTATTTATTTGAATTTATGAAAAGGGGGTACAATATATTTAAATAAACATAGTCCTACAAAACTGTATATGCAGTTTGACTGCAGGATCGAAATGAGTCTCAATTAAGCAAAAAGTTACAGACTGACACTAATGTTGTTAAAAATATTTAAACAATATGATTATAAACTATTCAACAATAATTTGTGAAAAGCTCTTTCAACATTTTTTTAAATTTACATTTTTTAGTTTCATGTCTAATAACCTCTGGTAAGCTTAAACAGCTTACCAGAGGTTATTATATGGAATACTTTTCTTTAAGGTCCTATCTCCATAGTAGTTAGTTACTCTTGGGATTACAAATTTACCAGAGGTCATCGACCTTGTATTATAGTTGTTAGCAACCGTACACAACCACGAGTCACTATTGACAGCCAGAAGATATTTATTTTGTAAACTAATCGGAAGAATTTTACAAATTTTGAATAATTTAGTATAGTCACCATTACATTTAACTTTTGTTTTTTTGTTTACAAGAAGTTTTAAAAACTTGATTTGCATATTAAATTGATTTTATATTATTTAATACTTTGCCACTGAATACATTTCACAAATATTATAGCGCATTTTACGGTCGAAAACATCTAAACGGATTTCAAAGAATAGATGTATAAATCACAGCGCGTATTCAAACATTCTCAAATCGAAGTTGAAAGCATGAGCTGTTATGAACATTTTAGATCGTTTTATCTTATATTTTGGTTCGTTATTTTCATTGCACAAGTTATTATTTTATTTTATCAGTATGTTTGGCATTGTATATTATTCCCATTTACGGCAGCTTTGGGCCAATGTCAAAATTGTAAAATTGTTTAGAAATAATCCTTGTAAAACATTATAGAGCAGCGATCCCTTAAAAATTAAACCATATATGGATTTTGTTACTTGAATTAACGATGTTGTTGTCACAGTATTGTTTTATATTAAATTTATCGTATCTGTGCTCGACCTAAATATTGACAACGATAAATTACGGTAATAAAAAAATAGACAAAATGTTTTAAGAGAAATTGATGCCAATGTATTGTTTGATAATAAATTTCTAAAACCTAGACTATCCATTGCACCTTTCTGTTACACCATGTATTTATGCTCTTATCTATGTACGTACGTGGATTTTTGTGACCCACTTATTATTGTAAAGCTAAAATATTCTTTTGAGCACAATAGTGTTTTTGAACTTAAAGCACATTTTTTCATAGTTCAGCAACATGTTACATCAGTTATGTATAAACACATTTTCCGCTTTCGGATTTTGACCACGATACTTTCTTGCTAATATTTTTTCTTATTCTATTACTTCATTAGGATTTTCGTTAATATTAGCAAATAAATACCTTCCAGCGATATTCAAAGGCGATACAAATTTACGTTTTAAATAATAGGGGTTAAAGTATGAAATTGCCGATTTGTACTGAAAATCTAAATTGTTTATTTTTTAAATTTTTAACAAATTTATTTAATCAAAATAGTTGCCATTATTATCTATACATTGCTGCCATCTAATGGGAAGGTTATTAATGCCTTTGCGATAGAACTCCGACGATCTAGACTGCACAAACTGTGTGAAAGCATTTTGTACTGCCTCCTGGGAAGAAAACTTCTTGTCACGTAGATAATTGTCCAAATCACGAAAAAAATGGTAGTCCGTTGGAGCAAGGTCTGGTGAATACGGAGGATGACGAATGGTTTCTAACTGCAGTTCCTGAAGGGTCAAAATGGTTTCTCGTGCTGTGTGAGGTCTCGCGTTGTCGTGGAGCAATAATGGTGAAGATCGATTCATGAGTCGGGGCTGTTTTACTGCTAGTTTTGTCAACATGGTTCGGAGTTCGGCACAATAGACATCTGCCGTTATTGCTTGACCAGATCGGAGAAAACTATAGTGAATAACACCATGCTGAGACCACCAAACAGTTACCATTACCTTTTTATTGGTAAGTTTTGCTTTAGGACACTGTTGTGGCATTTGACCTGGGGTCAGCCATTGCATTTTTCTTTTCCGGTTATCATAAAGAATCCATTTTTCATCACATGTTACAATTCGATCCAATATTCCTTCATTTCTGTACCGGTTCAACAAGGCAACACAAGTTTCAACACGCGTTTCTTTCTGCAGATCAGTCAAATCATGAGGCACCCATTTTTCGTATTTTTTTATTTTATTGATTTGACGCAAGTGAGTCAATATTGTGGGTAAGGTAACGTTACCATGCCGCTAATTCCTGGGTAGTTTGACTAGGATCGGCTTCCACTATCTCTCTTAATTCATCGTTATTCACCTGTGTGGGCGGTCTTCCTCGTGGCTCGTTCTTTAAGTCGAAATTTCCATCACGAAAGCGTTTAAACCAAAATCGCACGGTGCGTTCATTAGTAGACCCCTCTCCAAACGCAGCATTGATATTGCGGGCTGTTTCTGCCGCGTTAGTTCCGCGTCGGAACTCGTATTCAAAAATCACTCGAATTTTCGCAGTATCCATCTTTCTTGTCTAAATTGAATAACAAAAACAATTGAAAGTCGATATTCAAATGTTTCAAATTTAAAAAAAAAAATCACAGAAACCATTTGAAAAAAGTTTCATTCGAAAACCTCAAACCATGAAGATTCTACGAAAATTCAAAGAACCTATTGCAATAAAACGGCAATTTCATACTTTAACCCCTAATATTTATCGTTAATTTTTCGAACACTGCCTTTTTCTTCGACATCGACCCCATTGTTAGAGATGTTTATTACAATAAATATAGAACATTTTTGAAATATACGGAGACGCACACACAGGTCAGTTGTTGGCGCTGGACTATTTCAGTGCAAACGAGAGTTGATATTTAAAAGTGTTATGAGTCATTGGACTGATACGTTGCCAGAGATGGCCCTTGTTTCGTCTCTATTTTTTCATACTCGATATTGTTCAAATATAAAAGGAACTCTTACTTTAGTTTATTTCTATAGAAGCCCAGGATTTTGGAGCCTTTATTATAATATAATATTTCTTCACTCCAAATACACGGAAATATATTATGTGTTATATGTTCAATTACGTTGCTCAGCAATATAATTACGTGGTGTCCGCAATTACCCCATTATATACATAGGATGCGATAAAAATCACCGACATAGAGAGCTGGCAAGAATACACAATCGAGCCCTGGCTGTAATTGGCAAACTCACTGATACCCGTCATCAATTGGTAAACAGAGAGGAAACAACGTACGTGCTCAGTTATGAGATTAAGGGCAGTTTGTGAATGAATTTCAGATAGCGTCCAGAAGTGTATATACATATTCAAAATTTTATAATGTTTTCACACCAAAATGAATCTAGTTTACTATAATGTTGAAAAATACTATGCATACTTAAAAACATGCTACGAGTGCAACAATTTGCTACAGATATCTACGAAGGTGCTACGCTCAGCGCGTGATAAGTGCGTTGGCGGTTTTCTACTCTTGTGCGTCGGTAGCAACTCGCGTCACGGAAAGGCTGTTACTAAACGAACTGCGTGCGCGAAGTCCGTATGCAGTCGACATTAACAGTAGGCAGTTATCGCCTCGCGCCTAGCTTAGAAGCTAAGTGTAAAAGTTAACGTCGAGATAGAAGCACGAACGCTACTTCTGTTACTATTGTTACGCCGCCGCCGGCGTAATCGAAGCCAAAAACGAAAGCGTTCAGTGTGGATAAACCCTGTACTGTCATGTTACTATAAGGAAGGTGATTTAAAAGAAGCATTTAAGAGGCTATATGAAAGTTATGTCTAATGGCGGTGATTAGTTACTTAAACGGTGGAAAGAGGTAAACACCGCCACGTCATAGAACGAAATATAAAAAAAAGAAGGCGTAAGGGACAAATAGTAAAAGCTAATTTTACTTCAGAATAATAAGACTGATAAGAGTAGAAAAATAAGAAAAATAAGACTATCACTTTAAAAAATCCTCTTTACAGAGTCTGCAAGCTTTAATTGTCTAACGAATTAAATAAAATTTAAATAAAAAGCCTAGTAAAAAATTAAATAAATACAACTAACAATTTTTTTCACATTCCGAGATTTAATTTATTTATTATTAGTTACTTGAGTCTGATTTAGAAAGGTTACCTGTAAAAAATAAATAAGTAGAGAGAAGATTCACCAATCGTGTTTTGTCTTTATGTTAATTAAACCTTTAAATAATAATAAAAAACAGTTGTTTCAAACGCAAAACATAATAATGTATCCTCGTAAGAATGTCAATTACTACTTTTGATTTTCGGACTATCATTCACATCGACGTTTGAAGTTAAGTCTCAACTGCATGCAGTTAATACGCCGAGACTTCGACTGCATGAAGTTGATAACGACTTCATGCATTAAGGGCAAACATGTAGTCAATCTGTTAGTAGTCTAAGCTTTTGATTGAGACATGGCAAATGGAATAATACCACAGTTTTGGATACAAGTGAGTTTTATCACATACGTAGATGGTACCTAGCTACAACCCATCTCCAAAAACACAGGGCTTACTATTTGCACAGTTCGGAGTGGAAGGGACGCCTCTTTATTCATATTATATTAAAATCATATTAACAATATTTAGGTACGAATTGAATTGGACACTCATAGCTTAGCATAGTCATACTATTTAAGCTGACAATATTAGTTAAACAATCTTTCCATACTTAAATGCTAAAATGTTAAAGATGTTTAAAAAAATCCAAACTGCTTTTGGACAAAAAGAAATTATTTCAAATTACAAAATAAAGCTATTTTTGAGTTTTTTTATCAACCAAACAGTTTCGTAGACATCCATAACAAAAAGATTATTTAAATATGCAATTCCCATTTATACCTCGTACCAATTCATTACTATTTGAGATGTTGTGATTTTGTTTATCGTCCCAGCAAAACGGCGGTGTTTGCGCGTGCTCCCGAATTTATTAGAAGTTTTTATTGCCGAGGAGGGTCCAAGTTCCTAGGCAGTTTCAAAGCTATGGGATTAAAGTACTTTTTGTTTTGTTTACCACATTTTTACCCAGATTTTGATTGTTCTATACTGTTTTCTTTGAATAATTTGAAAACTTGTAATGAAAGTACAATTAAAAAGCCCTTCGGTGCAATCGGTCCAATTTTACTATTCGTGTACTTTCTCGATCGGTCCACTAGTCCTACAGGTTCTCTTTCCCGATCAATCTACTTTCCCTGTTGGTCCACTTTCCCGAAGAGGTGACAAAAATAAATCGACTTACGTTCACGATATAGAGTGGACTTAGTATCGTGACACTGAATATCGTTTGTGTGTGAAAGATAGATAAAAATAAAAATAAAATGTACATAACAATCATTGCGATCAATTTTATTATACCGTCCACTTTCAAAAGTAAAGAAAGGTAACCTTACGACGACAAGTTTTCAAAGGAATAATATGGAATGATCCCTCGACATCAGTCCCTTGTGTGTCTTGAGAAGCCTTTAGGCGAAATTTAGTAGACCCTGGAACAATGTCACAAGGCGCTCACTCTCGTTTTGTTGCTTCACTGTGTGGTTGATTTGACGGAGGTTTTTTATTTTTATTGATATCAAGCTACGGGATGAACAAGTCATGTCAGTCGCGAGTTTGCATCGATGTAACCATCTATAAATCCCAAGTGTAGCGATGCAATCACGCGTTTGTGTCGATGCAGTCGCGCACTTGCATCGTGTTTGCTTCGCTGCTTAAAATCGTGCGCGTGTGTAAAGGTAGATGATGAGCGACTGCATCGCTACTGCGTCGGGTTTGCATCGCTTCTAAGAGTCGCCGTAGGTAACCGCTTTTAAGCTTAATAGCTTAGCTTGTTACGCAAGCTTGTAATATTTCCAATACATGTAGCAATAAAGCAAGTGTCAATGGGGAGTAAAAATACTTTATATAACAACCTCTTTGTAACCGTATTATCGTGAACTTCTTGAAGAATTTGTGAACAAGTCCCAAGTTAATTTAAGTTTCTTGTAATTTTTCTTAGAGATTTCCTGTCAGTTTTGGCAGTTGACGTTATAAACATGTAACTTAATTTGTGTGAATTCAAGTTAATTCTTATGCCTGATGATAAGTTTGTATTTTTTTTGTATTTATTTCGTATGTTTTAACAGACAAATGAAGTGATGAAGAAACATATAGGTACACGCCTTTCTCTTCTTGATCTACGTGTTGGAGTATTATCAAACCGAAAGTATCTTGTCAAGTTTACCTTAGGGGCTTGTCAGCTCATAAATAAAGATCTTATTATATAGAGGAAAAGAACACATTGTAACAACAATAGCTCAATCAGGAGACACTGACCCTTTGTAGTTTCATCTTTCGTACGGAGAGACGGTCTTGTAGAAATAGCTTTTCATAAGATCACAATTCGACCCTGTTAAAGAAGCTATACTAATGTTCATCATTTAATGTATCTATATTGGTAAATTATAGTAAATTTTTGGCGCCATTACAAAAATACACAGACAGTCATATCTGGGTTGATACAGTTTGTAAACTCATGCTAAAAACAATTAAATCAAGAATGTGCTAGACAATCAAAATTTAAAACAAATCGTTATCTAATTTTCTAGGGTCGGCAAACTTAAGCACATAAATAAAAATAATGTTTCATTTTAAAATATACCAACAAAGTTTGTTGTTCCGTGTTATTTGTAGAGTCGGAAAATATGAAGAGAATGTTAAGGCTAAAAAACACGCCACTGGAATTTAAGTTGAAACAAATGACTATTTCTAGCTCAGTTTGTAAAAGTGGTAGCCCTCGTGTGGTAACAGATGCTGGTTGGAGTCCAGTCAGATCGATAGGTTTTTTCTTTGTGTAGATCGATATTTATTTACCAATAATAATAAACTAATATTTTCATTGAAACAAATGATTTTGACTTATGTACTTTAGTCGGTCGACGTACTTGATGGTACTGATTTGAATAAATGATGTTGGTCTTTGATTTCGAATCACAGTTGAATTGGTCGTACCGTAAATCGAACTTCTGAGTTCTTAGTAATTATTTTCAGCTGTCTCTACAAGTAAAAGTTACATATACGTATGTACATTTGACGACCTTAAAAGTTACTATGGAACATTGGCCTTTATACAATTCACATTGAGAAAAGGGCTGTTTAGGTATGCATAGCGATATCAATATCCGTCAATACTGTATCAAAGTCTTTGATTGATCATTCATTTCCCTGTGTAGATAGTGTAGCACCTAAACACAAGTACATAAAGTGCGTTAAGGGCGTTATTCACCATTGTTCCACTGCCAAGTTTTCCAATATTACGGAGGGACCATTAAGTATAGAGTTAATTATTATTGTTTATTATGATTTGAAAGAGGTAGATTATACAAATAACAATTCAGTACGATGCAAAATTGTTTTGTTGCGCATAAGTACTTATTTTGAGTTGTGACTGTACGTAGACTATTATTATATAATAAGGTTGGATAACTTTCAATATTTGTTGAAGTTTTAATTTTGTAAAAAAAATATAAAAAAAACAGTTTTAATTTTGTTCTCAAGAACATGACGCTATCGGACAAAAGTAGACGTATGTCTTAGTTTTTTCCACAGTACAATATACTAGCATTTCACACGACCCCTTCTCCTTAACGTTATTTTTATCAAAATTATTTCGAGTTATTAGAGAATTTAGCTGTCACACCAACGTTGCATAAAAAGTTTTATATTAGTTTGTTCTTCTACAATTTGAGAAAAAAAGTTGATGTGCACTATGGAGCAAATAAGCTAAAAGTTGTCTCGTTTCGTCCGGTAACGTTATGTTCCTATAGACCAAATGGGAACTACCTAAAGAAATTACAATGTTTATTTGTAAATACATTACCAAACATAATAAGTATTCAAATATGATAAGTAAAATGTAAAATGTTGTAGCATTCTGCGTTGCTCTGCTTTCTGCTTACGATCACAAAATACATGACCTCTATTTTAATTGCATTATTGAGATATTTTGTAACATAACCACTAGTTTTTTTAGTATTATTAATACAAAGATCGAACATAGAAATTTTTTCCATGTGTTTGATCTTTGTTTTAATAAAAATAACTCTATTTTATTTATTTATTTAATTCTTTATTGTACAGGAAGACACAGATCACATTTAGTAAAACGGAAAACACAAACAAAAGGTACAGCTTATTTCTAAGAGAAATTTCTTCCTGCAGACCAAAATACAGGACGCAACAATTACTATAACTAGGTTTATGTGCACAACAAAACTAAATTAAATTGTGGGATAAAATAATAAAAAAAACAATAGCAAAAATATTAAATTACTACAGACTATATAAATACTAAGATAAATACATATTTCATATTATAATATCTATAAAATGAATGGACAAGAGGATAAATAGTGCTCATTGACTCTCATTTTAACGATAGCTAAGGATTTACTATCTTGTACAGTAATGGGAAGTGCTTTCCAAAGTCTGATCGCATGAACAGAAAAGAAGTGAGAATAAAAAGCGAAATTGATTGATGGAAAAGATAACTGGGACCTAACGAAAGAGCGACAAGGCTTGTCTTGGCTTGCAAAGCTGAAACTCTCTTTCAGACGTGGGAGACAAACGACCATGTAAAATGTTGTAAAGATGAGTGACGATATGCAAATTCCTGCTGAGATGAATGGGAAGCCACTTGAGATGACTGTGATAGTGTGAGATTCGATCATATTTACGAAGGTCAAAGATGAACCTTATAACATGGATTTTGCAACCGTTCAAGCTCATTTAGCAGTTCTTCAGCAGCATCTAATTACTAAACTTTTGAGTCCTTACAGGTAATGAAATACCCGTGGTACGATTCAGTAATAAAGTTAGCACAAAAAGTCTTTATGTGCAATCCTATAGTGTGTTACATCAACATCAATTTTCGTTTCCTTACTAGTCGTGCTATCAAATGTGTGACAAAGTTTTACTCAGGTAATTGACAAAAGTTGCGCTCCATTTCTGCCTCTCTTGGGGCAGCAGAGTTCCCGATGCGTTATAGTTAATAACTTGGTTGTCTGACGCTCTGACTGATTATGTGAGAACTTAATCAAATCAGGTAAGTTTAAGATAGACTCAGGGTCCTTAATTTGTCGATGATTTACTTAATTTTTTTGAGAACTTAATTATTTGGAGAAGATTCATATAACGAAGACGTGATATGAAAAGTGTTGTGGATCAATAGTTTATGGTTCTCAGCACTGTGACGTGACCATTATTGATTAATTACATTAAATTAACCATTTTAGTAGACTCTATCCTATATTCTAATATCACTTTATGTTGTACTAAGTATCAAAAAGATAATCAATTCACTTCAATATTAAGTTTATTAAATTTCATGATGTTTTACTGCCATCATATTCAATAAATTTTTTTTGATTTTATTTCTTAGTTTGTTATAATTATTAATACAAAATTCTTAGTGTTCGATCTTTGTATTAATTATTTCACTTCAATTGTTGTTAATGATTCAAATAATTCAGTGTCGATTGAATCATTGTGTGCGTTATTATTATTATTATTAAGTAAACCTTAATTTAATTCCAAGAATGTTCAGTTGTATTTAATTTGTTTGCATCAATTTACATATTACAATCATAATTATTATTTTCTAAATTGTGATGTGAAATGATTATGCTTGAGCACTAGACTCTTAGACTTGAGCAAATACTATTATGTTTGGTTATTGATCTGTAAGCATTACATATTGCTTACAGACTTACGTAATTATAAAATAAATAAAAAAAAAAAAAGTTTAAAACAAAGTATAACTGCCAAGTTAGCTTCCGAATAAGTAGGCTTAATCCTGAAAGTTAATCCTATAATTATATTTTTTTCGCGTAGGTGTGGTCCAGAGCTGGATTATAGGTATTGTTTATAATGGTATAATTTCATACCAAAATCGCTACAACTCAGTATTAGCACTAGAGCTTCTTGTGCAAGAGTTCGTCCAGCGAAGTACTGCCAACTTAACTACTTCTGCCGCCAAGCACTAATGTCAGCATTACTGTGTTACAGTTTTGAAGGGTGAGGGTGCTGGTGAAATTACATGCACATGGGACTCGGCAACTTATGTCACAGGGTGACGGCCGCAGTGCCCCTCAGATCTTTGCGATTTAAAGCTTTGACCACTCAAAGCAGTGCCACCACTGCAACTATTATGGACAAGCGTGTGACTTACCATCAGGCGCGCGACTTGTTCGTCCCGTCACTTTCATATTATAAAAAAAAGACTAGAAACAAAAAGCTCAAATAATCTTTATTTCCAATGTAAGCAACTTACACTTGAAATCCCGTCACTTGAAAATATAAAAAAACATGATAATGAAATATAACAAAATTGAACTTGAACTGAATAAAAGTACTTAGACATAACTCCCACACATCGTTTACAAATATATTTTTCTGTAGCAGAACTGTGAAGTTCATTTATAAAAAAATACATAAATAAAGTTAATACAGTAGGTGTCAGCAAGGTGATTGATGACCCAAGTCTTATAACTCCGCTGTCATTACACTTGCACTGTTAAAACTGTGATATCTACGTAATTATTATGTATGATGTTATTTCTAATTTTGCTTGCAATTTTTTCTGTGTAATTAATAGAGGTTATTTTATATTGTACAGCAACCCATAAGTTATATCGAAAGAGTGACGGAAATCAGATCTAGGGATGTTCTATAAAATATGTATAACCGTGTAGGTGTATCGAATTTCCCTTTATTTACAATTTGTATTTGCTAAACAGACTAAGTAGACATGAAGTTTATTGAATATCGCAATATTTTACTGCCATGATTTAATTTTTTTTATGTGAAGTTATTCCACTAGTTTGTTATAATTATTAATACAAAGATCAAACAATAATAAACGTTCTTTCGATTTGGCGAGATTGGAACCATAGGTATAGGAAAAAAGGGATTGGAACCAGTGTCTTCAGCATCGGCACCGTATGCTAATAATTAGTTAGTAAAACATTGTAATATTCAGTACATTTCATATGGTAATACGACACCTCTAGTCAGCCGCTGGTAGCTGTAAAGGTACCTGGCCAAGTAAAGAAAAACTGTCATAGATTTCTCACAGATGGAGCTACGGCAAGAAAAAGCTGTTAAAAAATCAAAAACAAAGATCTGATACAAGCACATAGAAAAATTCGTAAGGTCCGCTGGTTCGTCGCGTAGGTCAGTTGAGGGAGCGTCGGCACAGTATGCTGAAAAGTCGAATCCAGCCGGATTGAAGGAACTTTTCTTAGTGTTCGATCTTTGTATTAATAAGTAAGATTATGTGGTCGTTCAAATTTAAAATATATATTTTTTTAACTTTGCGGTGAAGCGTAATAACGGGAAAATTTTGCAGGAAATTTTTAAGTACAACGAGAGACCTAATAATTTTTTTGAGGCTCTTGACTACGTTTGCGATTATTTTACCTGCTACGGTTGGAGTGAAACAAATGTAAAATAAACCTAAACGAAAACTGCTGGATTTTTAAAGCGAAAACACAAAACAGTGGAGCGTCGAAAGCTCGCTTAGAATTTCCCGGGTCTTTGTAAGAAACAATCGCGCCACGTGACAGTTGGGTCGCCCACGTCGCAAACACAGTCATACCTTTCATATGGCTAATACACGAAGGTAGGTTATGAATAGAGTTCAAGAATGATATATTCATTGCTGACACAAACAACTGACAATGTTGCGAAGAAACCAGGACGCTGGAAAAGGACGCAATTTTTGCAGATTTGAGACGTCGCAAAACTAGCTAAGGCCCTAACATTAAAGGTCACGTTAGTTCACCAACTATGGCTTGTTATCGTCTCTGAGATAAGATTCGTCTCCATAGAATAGGGTTCGGGTTTGATAGGTGTACGTATAAGTTTGTATTTAATATGACTAGTAAAGAAACGATTAAACCTAACACGCAAACATTTATTGAAATTTTTCGGCACTGTAAAGATTACATTAACAGAATCGTCTATAGAAAAAATATTGCTAGGAACTATACCTTTCGGCAGTTAAGAACTGACCTAAATAAACAAGAGTTCGTTTTCGAATAACTCACACAAAGGCGTACAAATATACAAATAATATAGTATATAATGCGAGTCGTTGGTTGTATCAATTGACTTCGAAGCTGCGTTCGAAATCTGCATATTGTGTATTTTGTGTTTTTGTCCCGAACTATTTCAAAATAGTATTTTGAAATTTGTTATGGAATTTATGGTTTTATTAGGGACCATTTCGTCAAATACGTGATAATGTTTATAAAAATGTGTGTGTCAAAATATTTATATATCAAAAAAGTTTAAAAACTATAGTTTAATTAGTAGACTCCAACTTGCGAATGGCGTCAGAGTTGATCGAAAGCGCATTAACGCGGTGCACGGAGCTGTTACCTGAAACGCCTGATGCGCGGTGCCGGACATTTAGGGTGCCTTCAAATTAGAAACCCTGCTGCAATGTCACCACAGTGGCGCTTCGCCCTAAGGCCGGCTTCAAATTAGACGCTTGTAGAAGCGCTGTAGTGGCGTGACTGTGATGCGGCAGCTCTTAACAACTGTGGCGGAGATGCCAACAGTAAGAAAGAATACATCAACTGGATATTAAATTTCGCTAACGAAATGAACCGTGTTGTCTATAAATAAAATAAACTTGATGCTGTACATGCAGAAACTACGCATACACAATTGTTTCTTTGTATTGTAACTTAGCTACATTTCTTATGATATATTTACATACTGCAGTATCTCTGGTAAGCCCGTGAGCCATACAACACCGTTATGTTGTAACAGAGCGTTGTTCTCGTATTGGCGTATTTACGAGTACGTCGCATGTAAAATACATTTCATGTTACAATCCGAACGGACGTACATATCTTGCAAATACACTGACATGTTTCTTTTTTAAAGTGTCTCGGTCTGCATTATGAGTTTGTAGTAGTTTATTTACCTATATAATCTCAGTACAAAGTACTAAAAAACCGTCCTCATAAGTACGTGGAATTACATTTATTGCCAAGTTTTATTGAAATATGGGGATGTTTAGTTCGCCACTATACAGGACTTGACACAGGAGATAATAAAATTGGTTCTCACTACTCAAAGTATATTGAGAGAAAAACGCCTTGAATTGGAGAATAGCAAAGCCAACTATTAAAATAATTGCTTCTTAAGTAAAATTTAGGCGCCATTTATAAAAACGAATGTTCATGCGTGATCAGCAATCATAGATATAGATGATTTTCTACAAAATGAAATGGGATCACTGTGGAGGTACCCGCTTTTCAACAAAAAAAGAATCATGAAAATCGGTTCACAAATACCGGAGTTATCCCTTAACATAAATACAAAAAAAACATGCAGTCAAATTGAGAACCTCCTCCTTATTTTGAAGTCGACTAAAAATAGAGACGTTTTGAACAATATTCTAAAGGTATGAGACATTTGTCATCATTGAGTGAAATCTCTCTGTCGATATATTTTTATGCTTCAGTTGGATTTGACTACAGTTCGAACTGACTTTTTGAAATAAGTTTTCATTTTGATCATTATGAACTTTTTGTCTGTGTTTATCCAAAAAAGACTTTTGATAGAAAGACATTTTTGCACACACATTTCTAAGAAAAGGGTTCGATATTGTAAACTTATGTAGAAAAGTAACGACGGCAAATAGCCGTTAAAATAAAAAAAATTTCACGCATTTGACAGTAACCATGAAAAATGTCTAGTTACCTTGGGATGTATAAAGCGACCATTTGTACCATTGACTTACAATTATATGGACGTCGGGTCCGCGCTAAAAAGTGTCCGCAATTGTAAGGCGCTAAAATCGCATACAGAGCGCCAAACTTCGCTTTAGTCTTCATTTGTTCGACTGTCAGCGCGATACTGCGATGACATTACAATTTAAATTTCGAATAGGTTGACTTGGGACATTTTTTTCGTGGTTTTTGTATTAGACCCGTGTCGTCCATTTATTTGTAAGTCAATGATTTGTACTCACATTTCCCTTAATGATAATGGAACAATTGTTAGAAAAATTGCTAAAAATAAAACTTAAAAAACTATTATTTACATCTGTTAGGAAATATTCTGCTTTTTTCAAACCAAATACTATCGTAACTCAAAAGTTCATGGTATTGAAGAAACACCCTTAGAAAGTCCAAAAATGTATTGAATGGATATTATTGCGAATAATGTTATTTTTATTTATACACTTATCCTGTAAATGGATAACTAAATACTGTGTATAAATAAAAATGTGTTTTCTAAATTCCAGAATTTTAAGTTACAACAGTATGTAGTATGTAAACATTTTATTGTACCACAAAACAAATTATAAATAAAACAATTTGAAATGTTAATGTACAAAGGCCAGTTTATGCCATAAATGTCAACTTACATGTGAATAGCTGAAAGGAAAGTTCCTGGGTTGGCAATAAAAAGAAATAAATAAAGGAATTGAAAGTTATATATACTCAATAATTAATAAATAACAACTACAATCGTGTTTCAAGGCATTTGTGATGTCTATAAAGTAGCAAATGCGTTGCTGGGCGTGAGAAAACATATTTAATTCAGTAAGTTGCCCATGATTGCGCGGGCTTTCTCCACCCTTCAATTCGAAATACTGCACTGCTGTTTTGTTATGAAAATAGGTAAAGGAGTCGTAAAATCACCAGTAAAAATATATTATGTTTTGAAGTTATGTATAGTTGAGCTCCGTTATGTAGTGTTGGGTTAAGTGAGCTGCAGGTATAGTAAGCGAAAATGGTATCTAAGAGATATTTACGACATACCTTTTTACAACGTCCATAGTGTGGACCACGTGTGAACCTTCCCCATTAGAAGACGGGCATGTTAGTATTTATGCGTGTGTCGAGCTGTAGTTATTATTCATATTGACGATCTCGGTGGCCCAACTGTTTATAATGTGGGCGCTGATAAGGAGGTTGCGGGTTCGATTTCCGGTAGTATCAATTTATGAAATGAACTTTTCTAAACTGGTTCTGGTCTGGATGTTCTGGGAAGTGCTCCAGAGTGCATTCCGTTTTATGGTACTTACAGTACGAGGAATTTTCTTAATTTGTAACATTGAGTCGACGTTGTCTGTGAAATCCTAAAAGACTAATTTGTGAGATTTTATATATCTTACTCATCTATAATATAATCTTATTCAATCATCTATTTAACTGCCTCTGTGGCCGAACGGTTACCATGCCGGACTGCCACCCAGAGGTCCCAGGTTCGATTCCCGGGCCGGGAGAAATGTTTGTATAGCTTACATTTATTTCTCCCGTGAGTTTGGGTGTAATTTGTGGTTGTCTATGTGTGTGTCCATGGCTCCCGCGACTCAGGGTTTCCCTAGTGCGGGGCTATGTTGAGTGTGTGCGTTATTTATTATTATTTAATATAATAATAAATAATAATAGTTAGCCAATTAGAAAAGTCCCACTTCTGGGTACAGGTCTACTCCCACAATGGAAGAGCTTGGGCTATACGTCTGACGCGGGCACAATGTGGATTGAGAACTACACGCACATCATCAAATTGCTTTGCAGATGTGTGCAGATGAGACAAACTCATGATACATTTGTAGTGAAATTTCGCACCCAAATTCCAAAAAACTCATAGGTGCAAGTCCGAATTCTAATCTACGACTCTCTGCTCCACAAGAGGTAGATCAAATCATTAGGCTATCATGAATTTCACTCATCTTTCACTCTCTATTAGTTTAAAATGAACCACAATATTTTTGATACTTAGGCTAGGACGACAGTAACTGAATCGTCGCTGTTATGATATTTTGAAAAGGTAAATAATATCTAGACAAAGCTTAATTTAAATTTTACTTAAAATTCTTTGCACCTGGCTGTCTGTAGGAATCCCTTTTTGCTTTTACAGCGGCGACAAAGCGCGACACGCGCTCACTCTGAATAAACAAGGTAAACAAAAAATAATATAAAGCGAATTTTACATCCATTATTTTTAGTTTTCAGTTAGCTTTTTGTTTTTTAAAGCTCGTATCACCTTTACTGGATTTATTACTTTTAGAAGTCTGGTAAATGTGGTAAATGCATTGGAAAATATAGTTATAATAATACTCATAGCCCTAAGAATTAAGTAAACCATGGACACACACGTAGTGTAAGGATAACATGATTTTTGTGTAGAAATTAAATAATAGTTTTCCTCTAAGTAATTCCTCATACAGAATTATACATACAAATTTGCAACACTGTTTAATAAAAAAATAGTGGAATAGGTGTTAGAGGGGAAATGATGCCCCTGTTTGATTTATAAGCAATGTTTCAGTTTAAGAGTTTTTCAGTTTTCTGTAACTTTGGAAAAATAAACAGCATTTAGCGAGAGTTTTGTTATAATAGGCAACCACAAATTACACCCAAACACTAGAGAAATAAATGTAAGCCATACAAATATTTCTCCCGGACCGGGAATCAAACCCGGGACTCTGCGTGGCAGACCAGCATGGTAACCGTTCGGCCACGAAGGTAGCTTTATTTTATTATTCAAAAGCACAAGGTTGTCTTGCTTTTTGTTTAACTCTAACTAAAGCATTAAGTTCAAAAAGTACAGGCAGTAACATAGATTTAGTATTTGGGCAGTAACAAAAAGGTGCGACGATATTTCAGCTTACCGTACCATACTCACGATAACAAACAACTTTAGTAAAAAATTTAAATATCGCGTATGTATAGGAAAGGTTTTTATGGTAAACTGCCTCCGTGGCCGAATAGTTACCATGCTGGATTGGCACGCAGAGGTCCCGGGTTCGATTCCCGGGCTGGGAGAAATATTTGTATGGCCTATATTTATTTCTCTCATGAGTTTGGGTGTAATTTGTGATTGTCCATGTGTATGTTCATGGCACCCGCGATACAGGGTTTCCCTAGTTTGGGGCTATGAAGTGTGTGTGTGCGTGTGTGTGTGAGAGTTAAAAAAATGGATTGTGCGATATTTCTGAATAGCAAATCAATAGTTTGGTTATAATAATTAGGATATTTGTATATTTGTGCAGGTAAGTTTTAAGGAACTTTTATTGAAGTTGGCACCCGCCGTGAATTCAATATTTTTATCTTCGCAGTCGACCGACCCATATGTTCGGTGTTCTGAACTGCGGATAACTATTTTCAAATTTAAAAACTTACATTATTTTGAAGATTTTTTCTGCATTTACATTTTCTTTTATTTTCGTTCCATGATTTTTTGACAGACGAAATATTAGAGCGCCTAGTTCATAGGCATAGGTTTCTCTTATACGTATATGAAAAAATATATGTTTGCTTGCGTAGTACTATAGCTTGAACTAGACAAATTTTCACACACGAATTGTAACGTACACATATATGTACGCCATAGAGTGATGCAACACGGGCGCTGCTGCCTGTGCGTAGCGTCGTCGTAAACCCTCTGATTTCAACGCAGCGAGTGCATGAGTAATGCGGTGTCCCGGCGTGCCGCTGCTTACTTAGGAACTCACCTTGAGCTGGTCAGAACAACCCATATATCCATTGTATCAATGCAATAAGATTTTCGCTTTTATTATATTGACATAAAGATTTTTCACCGGCTTATATGCGATTTCATGACAATAATTGCGGTGACTCTCTTACGCACCGTAGTACCCTTCCCCGCTTCGTTCCGTTGCCCCCTCTCCGATACGCTTTCGTTTCGTCTCCCTAAAGATAGTCGACCTAGTCAACAAGAAGAAGAAATATAAAATAAAATAGGACTATTTTGTATCGGTACAACAACAAACATTCCGAAGTGATGGTAAATTATTTTATTTTTAATAAAATGGAGTACAAATAACATCTCTTGGAACCCAAACCAACCTCAATGGCCCGTGGTACACCCTGCCAACCAACAAACGAGGCTCTAGCGCTCTACTCACCCACCAAACCGCACTGGACCAGCGTGGTGAGTTAGGTCCAATATCCCCAAAATGGATGGATAGTAACAAACAAATGAGGCCCCAAGTGCCCGGCGATTCCAGCGTCTGTGCTGACATTGACCGGCAGGTCTTGGGATCATGGGTACGAAGAATGTACGGGTGAGATCCTACCATCAAATGACCTCGACTAGTAATGGAAAAAGACGGTGAGGGCGGTCGAATAGGCGTTGGCGGGACGATTTTGATGGGTTTGAGATGGAGTGGTGGGAGATCGCCAAAGACTGGGAGCAGGGGAGGAGCATTTGAGAAGACCTTTGCCTAGCATAATAGGTTAATAAAAAAAATACTAGGGTGCAGTAAATAGCAGTTTTTCAGCGATCGCGTCATGTGAATTCTGCCTAGCGGAATGGCACATGTCCTGCAGTGGACTTTTTGATACAGATATAGAGGTAGCTCTGAGTTCTTCCACTTGGTAACTGAAGATGGTCTTAAGATACCGTATGCGAATCGATAGGTACATTTAAAGTAGCATAAAGGTCATCTACTAAAAATTTATATACAGGGTGGCCCATTTTCAGTGGTCCAAAAATTTTTTTCAGA
>NW_020653854.1:16715265-16735941 GCF_003589595.1 Hyposmocoma kahamanoa
TACGATGTCCTCTATCGAAAAAAATTTTTGGACCACTGAAAATGGGCCACCCTGTATATTTATTATCTTTTTGTTCAAAAACTTTTTGTTGTTGGCGTAAAAGGTATCATGAAAATCTTTTAATGATTAGTGAATTTTAAAGTTGATTGTGCTTGAAATCATAAAAACTTACGATCTAACATTGACGTAAACTGAATTCTGTGTTAGTAAAAGTACCTTTGTAACATAAAAACGTGTAAAAGTAATAATCGTTGTTTTTAATTGAACCTTCTTGGATGAAATTTTGAATGATTAGAAAGTCTGGTAAGAATTGTTATTGTTTTCTATATTTTCATTAATAGTGCTTCTATAATACGTGAGTTTTCTATTTTATTGTTAGGTAGAATAAGGCATCTGGCATCAGTTTGATCGACAAATTCGTGATTTTCAAAGATCTCGAACTCTATCAGCTAGCTATTATATTATTACCAGAAGCATTTTTCTTTTTTTTTTTTTTAATTAATCATGTCTCTTAAACAAAATCATAGTTGCAACTGTACAGCTAATGAAAAATGTTAAGAAATATCAGGACTCCTTCAAGAAAGTTAAAAAACCAGTAGCACTAACGCTGGCTTATAATTATCATGCTTTTGTTGGAGCGTTCAATAGGGCCCATTACAGGAGGCACTGAATGGGTATTTATTCAGAGAAGTACAATTTGGGTGCTTCTATCGATTTGAAGCTCTGAAATTAGTTTCGGTTTAATGTTTTGTACGGTTAGTGATTTCAGTTACTTCCACAAACTTAGATAGTCTCAAGGATAAATATTTAGGTATAAATTCTAGGAACGAAATTGATCGATAATATTTTTATGATTAAAATGGAAAGTTATAAAATTTCACGTATATATCTAATAAAAATATTAATGTAATAATAACTAATAATAATAATAATAATAACTTTGCTTTACTATAATAACTAATAATAAATAATAATAACTTAACTTTTAATGTGCTAGACAAACACAACAATTACCTGGTCTTAAATTAGGAAATTCCCTTTAAACAATTGTGGACTTAACTTCGGGGCTCTACCCGGAATTCCCAGATAAAAACTAATTTAGAAAAATTAATTTCCCAAATTGAACCGGGAATAGTAACCGAGATCTCTTCATATAGTGCCCACAGCGCTAACCATTGGGCCACCGAGGTCGTCTATGTAATTATAAAATATAAATTGTTTCATGTAGTTTAGGTTTAGTAGCAGTAGAGCTCCTTGTGAAAGAGTTTGTCCAGGGAAGTACTGCCGCCTTACCTATTTCTGCCTCCAAGCAGTAATGTCAGCATTACTGTGATCCGATTTTGAAGGGTGCTGGTGAAATTACAGTCACATGGGACTTGTCAACTTACGTCTCAGGGCGACAGGCGCAGTGGCAGTGCTCAAATCTTCGCGATTTAAGGCTCTGAATAGCACCGCAATTGTTATGGACAGGTGTCTAGCTTACCATCAGGCGCACGACTTGTTCGTCTCGTCACTTTGATATTACAAAAAAAACTAGAAATAAAAAAAAACTCAAATAATCTTTATTTCAAAGGTAAGCAACTTATACTTGAAACCATTACACAGATTAAACTCTACAGTTACTAATAAAATGATTCGATCCACGAATTTCTCAGTACCTTACGTAAAACGTACAGTACGAGGCCAACCTCCCACAACTGTCTAGCGTTGTATATATTATAACATCTTAACTAAGAAATCACTTTGTGAACACACATCTGCAAAATTAAGGCATGAAATTTATGAATTAATTAATGTTGAAATGTATCTAAGTGCCACTTTAGAATTAGCAGGTTAATTTAATGAATGTTGCAATAATTAAGTCCATATGGGTCGAACCAAACCTCACGCAGTTGATATAGGATGTTTTGCGCCCTCGAGAACAGCTTTGATTTATATCCGACAGCCGGGCTCGGTATCTCATCTGTCAAAATGTGGCCAACGTAATCCTAACTAAGGTTTAATGTTGCCAAAATTTATGTAACATTCCAGGAAAATTTTAAAATTTATATAAAATTTTTATAACAGAGCATATAATATCCAGAGGGTTTTGTGTAGGTCGTCTTTATTTCAGAATTAACCATGAATACATTTTTGCTTCCTATTAAATATGGAAACAGGTGAATTTTTAATATTGAACTGCCTCGGTGGCCGAATGGTTACCATGCCGGACTGCTAAGCAGAGGTCCCAAGTTCGATTTCCAGGCCGGGAGAAATATTTGTATGGCCTACACAGGGCTGGGCAGTATTTGAATTACTTGTATTTGAAATACGTATTTAAAATACAAATACGTATTTTGTATTTGTATTTCAATTACACCCTAAAAATGTATTTTGTAATTGGTATTTCAAATATCTGACCATTATGTATTTTGTAATTTGTATTTCAAATACTTTCGTTGTAAAATACATTACAACAAAATACTTTTTTTTTTTTTTTAAATGTACATCCTATTATGTGACGTGCAAAGATTTATATGATATTGAACTCAATGGTGACGTGTGTGTGTGAAACGGTACGTTCGAAAAATGAAGTATGAAATTATGTGATTTTTAATTTGGAACTTAATCACGTATAAAACATATTTTATTTACCTCGACGTTTTGGACATGTTGCAACGTCCATGGTGTCGAAGGGACTGAAGAGGCGGGTGTCAGCATCTTCTAGCCGTGCGAGTTTTTCTAACTACCCGCATTTGATCTTCATTATTTATTTGTGCACTAGGGTTCTCATTAGACCGACACACAACACTCACGACATCTTAAATATTCGTATTCAATGCAGTAGAAGCACATTTGCAGGTGGCAACAGTGCATGTTATTGTCAAAGATGTCAAAGTCGTTTTTTCGCGGTTATCTGGTAAAACTGAATATATAAAACTTCTTTTTCAAGATATGTATTGTGGAAATTGTTGGCTTCCACATATCGCGATAGGTATACTAATAAAGTATTTTGTAATGTGTATTTGTACTTTGTATTTTAAATACGGGTGTATTGAAAGTATTTTGTATTTTGTATTTCAAATACAGCTCAAGAAAGTATTTGGTATTTTGTATTTTAAATACATTTAAGGAAGTATTTTGTAATTTGTATTTCAATTTAGATGTAGCATGTATTTTGCCCAGCCCTGGGCCTACATTTATTTCTCTCGTGAGTTTGGGTGTAATTTGTGGTTGTCTATGTGTGTTTCCTTGGCACCCGCGGCACTGGGTTTTCCTGGTGCGGGGCTTGTGTTGAGTGTGTGCGTTATTATTATTATAGATACCTACCACATGGACGTTATTCGAAACTTACAATTAGGCTTTTTATAGTATTGCTGGTAATAAAACAACATTAAAATGTAATTGAGTTGTATTTACTAAGCAATTCGTACATATTGCTTTAACATTGTTTCTAACAAACATTTATTTCAAACTCATTTTCATTCAAATGAACTGTAGAGGAAATTGGTCAACGAGAACTGCTGTTTGCATATTGGATATAACCGCAACGTTGCTCCCGGCGTGCAATGCAGGGAAAATTATTTATGAAATGCTCCTATTTTCATTAAAGTTAATTTTGGAGAGATGTTTGTACATTACTTTTTATCTCTATAGTTATTTGCAAACAGTATCTATAGTTATGTTACAGAAAAGTAGTTTTGTAGAATACGGATGTTTTGCTGCCGATTCGCCTATATTTTATTATTATAACTACATAATTTGTCCTAGTGTGACCGTCCCAGGACCCCTGACCGTTTCACTTCAATGTCAGTATGACGTCCAGAGTGAAAATTAAAATTCTGTACAATTTCGAAAACATCTATATACATTGACAAGTAGTTGCTGGGTTTGGAAATGATGTGCTTTCCGAGCAAATTATACTATTCATAATTTGTCTTTTTTATAGGTTTACGTTTGTTAGTAGTATGAAGTCTAAAGGCCCCTCTATATGAGAGAGAGAGACAGAGAGAGAGAGAGAAAGAGAGAGAGAGGGAGAGAGAGAGAGAGAGAGAGAGAGAGAGAGAGAGAGAGAGAGAAAAGGGGAAGAATTCAATATCGTTTGGCATTTTTGTTTATATTATTATTATTATTTAATTTTAGGAAGACCAACGGAGAATGTTGTATAATATATATATATATTTATATTGTTTTTGATGTATACCCCACCCTGCATATTGCAGCAAAGACTATCATAATAGTTTCTCTTAAAGGAGATCACCACACTTTGTGTAGCAGCGTTTCAGTAGCAGTAGAGATCCTTGGGAAAGGAAGGGCTGCCACCTTACCTATTTCTGCCGCCAAGCAGTAATGGGAACATCACTGTGTTTCGGTTTTGAAGGGTGAGAGTGCTCATGAAATTAGAGGCACATGGGATTTGTCAACTTATGTCTCAGGGTGACAGATGCAGTGGCAGTGTTCCTCAGATCTTTGCCTTTTAAAGCTCTGAGGACGCGTTTAAGAGACCGAACTGTCATGGCAAAATACGAAAACGAAAACTTGCGCGGCGTATGGGCTCTGAGTGGCACTGCAACTGCTATGGACAAGCGCTTAATATCAGGCGCACGATTTGGTATCATAAAAAAAGAGTAATACAAGTTGTTACATCAACATGTACTCAATACAGTTACTTGTTTTAATGGTTGTGACACGCGCTTATTAGTGTTATCGATCTGGCAATACCAGCCTTCTATATGACTAGGTTGCCTACGCACTGACTAAACCTATTATACATCAATAGAGGGATTAAGTTATAGTACACCATGTTGACTCAATACGGGTTGGGAACTTTCTTCATGCCTGTAAGCTGCAGAAATGTTAGTTACTCTACATTGATGAAAATGTACAAAGAGTAGGAAAGAAAATGTCGTTGTTTGTTATAAAAAGATTGTACAATAATTGCTAGAATTATTTATCTTCCTATACATCTATGTAAGAATGTACCTAGACAACGCGTAGTACAACTAAGCCCAAAATCATCGTCATCATCATAATTACCCCACATCAACCCACAGCTGGGTATACACCTCTTCCATGGTGCGCCAATTTTCGCTGTCTTGTTTGCCCAATATAATAAATGTAAATTAATTGATGTTAAACTTAAAACAAATTGCTTTTCATTAGCAGGCTAGTCGAAATAAGTGAAATAACATATTTTGTATCTGAATAATATTATTAAAATCACAGTCGTGGTCCAATGTAAATTCAACTTGATAGTTGCATTTACATTTGACCACGCCAAAGGATGATGTAATTTACGGAATTTATGGAAATTTACTTCAGTACAAATTTATATTTGTACCTAAGTTAATTTATTACTAACAGCCATCGAGTATATTACTCGATGCTAACAGCAAATGAAAATCGAGCAAATATACACAAATATTTTTTAATACATTTTTTTATGTCAAATTGCTAAACGTCAAACGCATAACGAGGAAAATGAAATGTTTTTTATATGTGATTTCCTTTGAACTAAATTGAATTGGAAAAGAAACATTTGAATACTAGCTTGATTCAAAAGATTAAAATAAACGGTAGTACGTGTATATAGATATACATTGGTACTTTATTTCATATTTTACGAGCTTAATTTGGTGTTGGAGTCGGTTGAAAAATATTATACGGCCAGGGAGATGGGAACAATAAGGAGGTACTAACAATAGTGAGGGAAAGAAGAAATATCTTGAAAAGAGTTAAAAAGCGGAAGTGTAGTATGGCTTGTCAACTTATACGACATAACTAAAAACCTAATCGAAAGAAGTTGTAGATGAGGACGACCGAGAATAAGTTACTTTGACTAAATCTAAAATCGAGTCGGGTGAATGACTTTGACTTTGAGCAATAAAAGTCAAAGTCAAAGTAAAATAATCATTTATTCCAAAGGTATTTTTACACTTGAAAACGTCATTTTTAAGCTACATTTTGAGCTACTGCTCGTTAACTACGCTGACCTCCCTGAGAAGAACGAGCAAGAAGCTCTAGGGATTGCTCTTTTCAAGTAAACTAAAATGCAATGGAATACACTTTAAATCATAATTGTGTGGAATCTAGAACCTTGTTGTCTTTCCACACTTCTTTATCTAAAACATACTCTTCAATTTTGTAATATGACTTTTGAAAATACTTTTAATGTAAGTTTTAAACTTAGGAAATGATAATCTTAATATATTCTCCGGATCCGGATATAAATGAATCGTCTACTTTAGTTAAACGAAATCGTGGTAGTTTGGATTTAGTTCTAAGGTTATATTATAAATATCTTCTTTCTTAATGAAATAATGTACATTTTTACGGGCATACAAAATATTTGAGTAAATGTACTGCGATGCCACGTCATGATACCAGTCTCCTTAAACTTTTCTCTGAGAGAAACTCGAGAACCTAAACGGTAGGTACACAGAACGAATCGCTCGTTTTTGCAACACAAATATGGTTTGTATGTCTGCCGCTTTACCCCACATAAGAACCCCGTAGGACATTATATTATGGAAGTAACTAAGTAAACTATAGGAAATGAAACTATTTTTCCGGATTTAAATCGCGTATATTTGTTTTTTCAAACAAACCGACGTTTAGGGCCTTTTGCAGGTCCTCTGGTCACGGTTGACATGGGACCTGTAAAGGGCCCGAAACGTCGTCAATCATTAATAGAAAGAGTGATTTCAATAAACCTTGTGAATACGGCAGGTCAGAGCAGTTCTATTAAAATATAAGCGATATTCGCTACCGCTGTGAGTAACAAAATATACCGACCAGTATCCCGCCGGGTATTTGTGTGAAGTTCTGCGGCTAAAGCGAAAACGAAAAACCGTGCCATACAGATCAGGGCGGCGGTATTTTTTCGCTTACTTTGCGAAAATGGTTTTGCCAGACGGCGTGGTAGCAGCGGAAACACAGCCGGCTCTCAAGTCAGTTAGTGACGATTAGTTGACATAATAATAATAATAACGTACACACTCAACTTAGCCCCGCTCTAGGGAAACCCTGAGTCGCGGGTGCCATGTACACACACATAGACAACCACAAATTACACCCAAACTCATGATAATGGGGGGACTCATTGCGATCATGATGTCGAAACAGTCAAATAATGAATTTACTGAGATTACACGTTACGCACGATTATAGTGTGGTCTTATTCACTGACAGCATACAAGCGATTGTCCAGACGGGCGAAAATCAAGAAAGTTTCGCTACCCACAGCGGTAGCGATATCCGTTTAGGATTGGTTAGGAATATCGCATACCCACTTGGATCTCGCTACCTACAGCGGTAGCGAATATCGCGTGTATCTGAATACGCCTCAAGAAGATACCTCAATCAGGTAGTTTATTTGTATTATGATGATTGACAAGCGCTGATATATCTTTCACTATATTTTTGTTCCTGTACAAAATTGTTATTCAATTATTATACATCTGAAAACTAAAATGACATTTTTTTCATTTTTTAAATTTAGTTATAATAGTGTATACGCTTTGACCTACCAAATACGACTGTAATGAACTACCAAAGGACCTACGATGTAATAATTCCTTTTACTGCGAATAATAACAATGTTGTTTATTTTCTTGTAGGTGCGAGTTGTGATTCGGTAGCGTCCGGCGCAAGGCGATGATCGGCCTCATGGGCAGTCCGCGCGCTCACCATGCGACAGGCGTCGACCGAAGTTAGTATTTGTAATAAAATTGATACTAAACAGTATAAATCGCTATTCTAAGCGACATATAGCAGAAAACAGGCGGCAGACATCTATCGAAGTTTACACTTCTGCAGCGCTTGCTTGACAGGAGTCATCATGCGCGAGAGTTGATATAGAAGCGAGAGAGCAGCAATATCTCGCGCTTCTCGCGCAAGTCGCGTTCTGTCGTACTAGCTCTGCTGCTTTGTACAAAATTTGTTCAAAACAATATTTGTTGTGCTGCCGTTGTGTTGCCGACGATGGCAGTGTGACAACAAGTGATCTGGGCACTACTGCACTAGATGAATAATTTTTTTGCTGATTGACTTGCTAGTTAGCATTTTGGACGGTAAATTACGGTAGTAGTAGGTCCCAGTATCTGGTCTGAGTGTTGGGGTAATGTGTGTATCAAGGGCATTTCTCCAACGCCGCAATTTTCTGTGTCCATGCACTAAAGTCAACTTATTTATCGAAACAAAAATCTACAAAAAAAGACAGTATAATATAGGTCGAAAGCTAACTAAAGAGCACAAAATCTTCCCAATAAAACTTTCGGACTTAATGGAAAAAAAATCCGAAATGCAGAATCCAACACAAAGTTTCATTTCTCTCAAAATTGAAACCGTATATCAATATTAGACTTCAGTGAACAATAATGTAAGCCAAAATGTGGCGACTAAGTGCCATACCCCTGCGGGGTGTCATAGCAATAAGTACTAACCTAACGGAACGTGTATTATTGTGATTTGCATTTGAAATAAATAAATAAATTAGATGACAGTACTTTTAATCTGAATTCCACAATAGACCAGACAATAGTTTTATCACAATATCAAGATTACCTCGTATGCCAGGCTTACGCAGGAATTCGGTGGTAGTTACTAATCACGCTACACATAAGAAGTGAAGCATTTTAGAAACTTCGCAATTCGTTCGTATTATTCGTCCATCACGCCCCTGCGGCTGGAGAGAACAAGTGGATGATTTGTTATCGATTTTAATACTCTTTGCGTGTAAATACGTAATTCGGTGGATTTGGTCCAGGTTGATTTTTGAATTCGGTGTATACGATATTTCAAAAACTAAATTTCATGGTTGTATGCAATATTTTTTATACTGTGTTGTAACGACTCAAACATAATAACAATCTATTGGTTTTACAAGTGTTGTCGTTTACGAGTAATATAAAAAAAAACATATTTTCTGAATCCCGTGGCGTTGGATTCGGTGGATTTTATGCCACGGAATTCAGAAAAGCTTCCACCGAAATCGGAAAATCTTGCCATTGATCGCGTGACTGGTTTTTAATTTTTGGAAATAAATAAGTCACAAGGTGCCAGGTCGGGACTGTACGCGGGATGGCTCATAAGGTCAACGTTGTTCACCTTCAAAAATTAATTTGTCTGCCTGACTGAGTGAGACCTGGCATTATAGTGGTGCAAGATGATACGGCGTTTACGGTTATTTTTACGGAGTTTGTCAATAACTTCCGGCAAACAAATGGTCGTGTACCAATCACTATTCGCAGTACAATGATTCTCCAAACTAACAGTAGCCCCGTGTCCAGTTTTATTAAAAAAAGAAGCAATAATCCACTTAGAGGCACTTTGCACGCGCACCACTTTAGTTGGTTTCGGCTCATATGGTACGCTCGATTGCTATTTGTTTTAGGATTGTAACTATAAATCCATATTTCGTCACCTGTTACTATGTCTCACACCAAATTTGACGCCCCTTCATTGAATCTGGTAAGCATGGCATTGCACCAAGTGACGCGATCCGTTTTTTGAGCCTCAGTCAAATTGTGTGGGATCCACCGAGAGCACAGCTTTTTCACACCCAAATGTTTGTGTAGTATTGATTGTATTTGACTCATCACACATCACACCTATGCTTAAAGATGCCCGAATCTCATGGTATGTCCATGCCTGTCTGTTTTGATCATACGGCGCACAGCATCGATATTTTTGTTATTCACAGCAGTGGTCGGGCGACCATCACGAAATTCGTCACTGAGATTCACACGATCGCGTTTGAATTCTGCAAACTAGCTATAAATAGTCGTCTTGCATGGCGCTTTATCGCCAAAAGCAGTTTGAAGCCGAGCGAAGCTCCGCTGTGCTGTTAAATTACACTTGAAGTCGTAGAAAATCATACTATGAAAATTTTCGCGAGTTAAATCCATGGTGATGTAGACAACTAATTTCTAAAATGACGCCACAATGTAAAAACAAGTGACAGTCAGATGAAACAAACTGTATTCTACAGCCAAAGAGTCCATTTTCAAATGTAATTATTTTTCAAATATTGTTTATGTAAATGGCCAGTTCCGGAAACTTATAGGGCGCCCTATGTATAAATGTTTAGTTTACATTATTGATTTTCACAATTTTATGTTACAACTTGCTTCCCGCTAAAAATGAATAAGGAAAATCAAAACGGAAAGCATTAATTGGAAATCAGAAGATGAATGACCGTACATAAAATCAAAAATAAACAGCGATCCGATTATAAATGATAGGTTTAAAGAAAAAGATACCAGAGGTATGAGAAGAAAAAGAGGAAGGAAAGATTTTAAAACTTAAATTAACGAAGATAACGAGAAATTAACTTAAATTTTATACCTATATTAGAAACAAACAAGGATGTTTCCTAGTTTTTCTAGTTAATGCATTATTTTAATCTAGTGTCTAAAATAAATTGTTACCAATAATGTAGTAGTCCGTATGTTAACGTATTCATACTATTATATACGTGAAAAATTGATTCTACGAAAGTGGTTTGGTACTGGATTCTGTTTTTATATAACATAGACACGCGTAGACAGCTGTAGCTGGTTTGATCTTTCGCTGATAGTACATGTTCTTCGAAAAGATTCTATCCCTTAAAGACAGAATTAAGTGCTCAAGGCGAAGCGGTGACTGGGCAATTTGATAAACCGATTCTTGCCTGATCGATGTACAAAACCTTTTAAAACCTTACTTTTTTATTGTTCGATATAGACAAGCTTAAATTCAGATTTTGTTGAATTTTAAAAACTAATTGGAATTTTTTGTACACATCAGCAAAAAAGAAACGAGTGTTTAAAATAATGAAGTTAGAGTTTGACATTGTTTGATGATCAACTGTCCGGCGAAGTCAACTGTGATTTTGACTTGTTTTATGTATAAAGTTAAAATAGGTTAAAAAATGTTATTATAATAAGTCCTAATTTGGAAATGAAACTATGTTTCGAAAGTAATTTGTGTTGTTTTTTTTCAAACGTACATTTTGTAATATATTTCATTTTAACAATATGAAATTTTACTAAATTAATTTTAATAATCAAAAAGAAATTAGAAATGAATTAAAACATATCTATTGCTACTGCAGTGTTTGTCTGCTTGAGATTCTTCATTCGAGGAAATAAACTTCTTTTGTAAGGATCTGGAGTTTGTTGAACTTAATTGAATATGTAAGTTTATCCATGACACGTTCACAGACTGCAGACTTTTTACGCGGCGGTGCTTGGCATTAGCTATATGCTCTTTGATGTGGGTAAAAATGTTTCGCTTCGGCTGTCCAATGTGAGAAAGATACGAAAAGATAGTTTCATTTCCAGTATCTAAGGATCGCGAAAACCTAAGAACTCTATACTCTATACTCACAGTTTGTTTGATTTACGTAAGATTGAATACACATTACATAGACCATTAAATAATGTGCTTGTGTAATGTTTTAGACGGTCGACAAATCAGTATGCACGGAGGACAGCGGCGCGGCGCGGCTGGAGGCGGTGCTAGTCGCGCTGGTGGAGCGTAAGGCACGTGCACTTCACGCGGAGCATGCTCGGCGCCGCGCGCGCACGCACCCGCTGCTGCTGCTGCTGCGCGATCATCATTTGCGCGACGGTTGGTTATTATTCACGTAACAATGAGACACCATTTAAATCACTTTTGTTAACGTTTAAATTGTTTCCTACCTTTCGGTTAATTAATGATGGTACCGCGTAGCCGGCCTACGGCGTAGCCATGTTCCTATGTATTTTTGTATTTATTTATGGAGACTACCTAACGCATTTGCGTAACGCTACAATAGTAAAACACTTTAGTTGCTCACCATTATCTTTGATTTAACGACACTGCCATTTTGTCAATTTTGTCTTATTTTGTTATTTCGATTTGTCAACTAGTTATTTTTAACCTACTCCAGAAAGAAGGATCATTTCGATTGTATTTTTTTGCGTATGTTACGCGACACTCCGACATTTGTGATTCGATTTCGATGATTCTTTTTTTAATGGAAGGTGCCTTAATGGTGGTCTCATTCATATTCGAAGGAAATATTCCACCTCTAAAGGTTTATGGGATTTCACACATTATCAGGTAACCGATTACAATACATAATTGTTTTCAGGTTTGTTTTTAAAGTTATAATTATGGCATATCGTTTTGTAGCCGGATCATAACACGGTTACACGTGAGAGCTTAAAATAACTGGCATTCCTTAACTACCAAACAATACAGTTTGTATAGTACGCTATTAGAATTTCTGAATTTACAAATTAATATATTGATAATAATTAATATTCACGTACGTAATGAGATATGAGTAAACGGTTTTTAAAAAAAAAACAATGTCATGTATGATGTAGGGCCAGCACAAGAAGGCGCGACTTGCGTGAGAGCAACATAAAGCGCAAGATACTGCTATTCTTGGATAGAGATCCCGTGCTTTATGTCATTCTCATGCAAGTCGCTCCCTGTCGTGCCAGCCCTAATGAGAAGTGACATACTCGTGCTCGTACACAATGAACTGTGAACTACATTAATGCTATAGAATGTTATAGAATTATTATTTTATTTATTTATTTATTTAGTTCAGGCCACATGACCTATATAATATATACCTTAAGGACTCACATACATACAATAATGTAAATAAAAACCGTAAAGCAAAACAGTTACAACGAAGGTCTTATTAGTGTGCAAGTTTGAAAATAACTGTATTTTTCTAATATTTGCAGATATGTTAATAACATGTTATTAAAATGCATGCGAATAAATGTATAATTAATAACACGGCCGGACACAGCGAAACTATACTTATTTTATACATGTCAACTTCCAAATAACCTGTATTTTCACAAATAAATGAATTATGATTATGTTAATCGTTAATAACCTTGCGTTTCTATTATTATATGCATACTTTAACCTCCTAAGACCTAGCAAACTACAATGGACAAAAGCACTAAACGCCCAAAGTACATTAAAATGTGACAAATATATTTTTTTATTTAAAAATAAAGGCGCATTTCACTTCCATCTCGCCTGATGGAAAGTGACTATGAAGGCGACGATGGAGCATGCACATTGAAGTAACGCCTATTCACTCTCGCCTTGAAAAGGCCCAAGTTATACCGTTCAGGGAATAAGTCTGCAGGCAGAGAATTCCACTTCATAGCCGTTCGCCATATAAATATGGAAGCGAAACACTTAGTTCGAATCCTTGGAATATCCACAACATTTTGTATGAAAAACGTATTTTTTTTGATACCCCGTGATCATATAGAATATATAGTGCTAGTTTTTTTTGAAACGCTCTCACGCACACACTCACAGTCCCGCACTAGGGTGCCGTGGACACACACATAGACAACCACAAGTTACACCCAAACTCACGAGAGAAGTAAACGTAGGTCATACAAATAAATATTCCTCCCGGCCCGGGAATCGAACTCGGAACCTCTACGTGGCAAACCAGCATAGCAACAGTTCGGCCACGGAGGCAGTCAGTTGAATGTGATGTTTTCATTACAATGTACACTAGGCGTTGACATGATTTCGGCAATAATATTTTCATGGTCTCAATCAATTCACATATTATGTACATTTAGATGTATACGGGGTCTTTTGGGGAGGATAATGATTCATAAATAATTCTTATCGATATTTGTCAATTCCAGAGGAGGCGTCAATCGTGGGCAGCTCGGGCGAGGCGCTACCGGCGCATTGGTGCGAGCATGAGGGCCATCACAGACACAAAAAACTTAAACTCAGCACACACCACCATCACCACGGGTATTATTTTATTACATCACATTATGTGTGTTAACTCAAATACATTCAATTGCTAAGTTTACCAGAAGCAGCGAGTTACATCAAGGCCTATACATGCATTTGAAGAGTTACCCTCCATTGGTTTAATAGTGCAGTAGATGCTTTGGCAAGTAAATATTAGAAACCTAAACGTATTGCCAATGACTCAGTGTTAAGACTTGCTTTGGAGGCAAGCGTTCGTCTTTAAAGTGTTCATCATAATAACCAACATAATACTATTGATTTTTATTGACTGATAGTCAATAAAAGTATTTTATCAGTATTAATCAGTATTTCAATGTTTTACTAGGTGCTAAACCTAGTAAAACATTGAACGATGATATTAATTTCTTTTTTGTGAAATTACTCCACAACTAATCCAATCCAAAAGATCTGTAACAAACACTTAGAAAAATTCGTAAGATCTGCTGACTCGATCTGTAGCTCAGTTGCTAGTTTGGCATACACACGCAAGTTCGAGTCCTGTCAGATAGAAGGAATTTGTCTTTGTGGTTGAATTTTGTATTAATAATTATAACAATTTAAGTAATACTACTTAATTCGAACGTCATCGTAAACGAAAATGTGCTGTCTTTACATTCCAGATGATCATTACACCTATTCCATTTGCCGTTGACCAGGGTTTATCTATATTAATCTTATTAATAGCCTGTAAAATTTACAAAGAAATTTTCAGAGTGTACACAACTATGCCGGTGATGCAATTGCAAATAAAATTTATATTTAGTTTTGACGACACTTATGCTATACAGAATCACACAAGAAGAAGAGACTCGTTCAGTTCATTTTAGTTTGAGTTTGGTTGTTTGCTACTGCTTATAAACACCTAAAGTGATCAGTGCTATGGTTAGTAATATTGTATTGATAATAAATGTTTACTTTCAGAGACCTCAGCAGCCCCGAAGAGTTGGAGCTTGAACGGCGGCGTCAGCGGCGTCGTAGGCGCAAGCAGCAGCTGGCGCACGCGCAGAAACCTCAGAAACACCGCACGCTACTCGTCTCCGCTATTGATGAGCAGGCGAAGGTTATACATGTAAGGATTTTTATAGTACTTGGTACTTACAAGCTCTATTTTGTTCATTATTGTCACAATACTGTGACAATAATGTGTTTAGTATACACTAAACCGGCGAAAATTGCAGAAAAGTACGAATAAAAAAGTACCTAATTGTGTGGTATTGTCATCGAGTATATAACCAGAAATAGAGACGAAATGTCATTTAATATGTTAGAAAACTATAGTGCCTTATCATTATTACTGTGACAACTGTGCTCCGATTGGCTAGCCCGAGTTCGAAATAATTGACGGGTGTCGTCAATGGGTGTCATCAACTGTTTCACTTCAAATTGACCAGTTGACTTGAGCTTTGCTATAATGGACGAAAATTGCAATATTTAATTACCAATGAAATGTGATTTCGTTTGTTTTGTAATTAGATGTTTTGCTGTTTTTCTCACACCACCGAATAGAACAGCACGGCATTGTTAGAGATATTACCCTTATTACAATAAATACAGAATATTTTTTGGAATATACGTAGACGTACACACAGGTCAGTGGTTGGCCTGTCTATATTTCAGTGCAAACGCGAGTTAATATTTATAAGAGCTGTATCGCTAATGTGTTACCAGGAATATATGGCCCTTATTTCGTCTCTATTTCTGGTTATACTCGATGGGTATTGTACATAATTCCTATTTAGGTAAGTAGTATTTTTCGTAAAAAAACAGATAGCCTTTAATAATAATTAAGACTATTTTATTTCCAAGGCCTGCAACTGCAGGGTGCGAAATAACTTAAACAAACATAATAAACATAAGTAATATTTAATTAACTTTACAACTTTCCTAATGCTGCCATGCCGCTGGTATCATGTGGTCTGTGGTATCAGTTTATACTGTGACAAATACAAAATACCTTTCTATTCTGTTTTTTTCGGTATTTGTTTGGAATATCATACTAACGCCATCTATCGAAAAATGGTTCGAAGCGTATGTTCCTCTACTGTTCGGTCATTTTTCCGTTTCTCAATAGAGGGCGCTTTACACACGAAAATGTATATTTGAAGTTTGTATTTTGTACATACTCTCTGAGATGTTTATAGTTTCCCTCTATGTTGCTAGATGGAGTTAAAAATTTAAAACATATTAAAGTATACTTTATTACATAAAACAGACATATCAAGTGTCGGAAAACACATTAAAAATGATTTACAAATTAATATAAAGTAATCACAGTGATGGTAATAAGTAATTATGCCTAGGATTTATCATCATCACTCTTGGCAGCTCAGTTTGCCGTTATCATCAAAACTATAAATCTAAACAGGGGGATATATCGTTGAGGACGTTGCTGTCTATTTCCAGCACTGTAGCTTATGGGGTTGTTCTTTGTGTAATCAGGAATCATATAGCGGTCAGCATAAGTACGTGTCATTTTTCTGCTGTGTAGGTCTTGGATCCAGATGAGCTGCCCCGGCGAGCGCGGTACACCATCATGGTGACGGCCTGCTTACTGCTCTTTCTCTGTCTGCTCTTGGTGGGGGTCACGCTCCGTATGGCCCCGCTTATCGACGACATGGGTAAGTTACTGTTTTCACTATTTATCAAATGGACGTAATTATCAGCTGATGCAATTTAGTACATATTTTGCTTTATATATTAAGACGTTGAAATAAATGACTTTTTGGGGATTGGATTATTTCTGCATAATTAAGTTACTAAATGGCCTATAGATAATGTAAATGAAAAATAAGAAAACGGCAACCTTCATTCGTAGAGGCCAGTTTCCGGCAGATTATTTTCTAGGTCAATGATTTAGTCATTGATAAAATAAATGAACAGAGATAGGTGTCTAAGTCACTTGCGTAAACAAATCGTTGTTCTATTTTTATTTTACATTCAAGATTATATTATAATATCTAGTGACGGGAAGAATAAGTCGTGCGACTGACAGTAAACGACACTCCTACTCATAATAGTTGTAATGCAACTTGAGCTTTAATTCGCAAAGATCTAGCGGGCACTATTACCCTAAGACATAAAGTTCAGAAGGCCAATACAATACAATACAATATGTTTTATTTTCTCTCATTAAGGTTGTAGTTACAGTGTATGAATACATTGTAGGTGCTTCACTAGCACCCTTGTGACAAAACCGGACCACAGAATATTTACATTACTGCTTGGTAATAGAAATAGGAATGGTGGCAGTAGTTTATTGGACAAACTCTTTCACAAGGACCTCTACTGCTACCAACGATATTTATATACTGTACTGAATTCATTAAAGTATTCAAGAAGAGCTGTAAAAACCAAGAAGTTTACTGCAGTTGCTTTAGGTTGTAAATATCAGTGTTTCTTAGTTTAATTTCAATAACTTGTGTACCGCTCGTCGTCTTCGGCATCGTGAGTGAAGGTATGTATGGTAGTTCATTTAAATTTTGAGTATTTGATACTTCTCATCGCAACGTAACTGAGGATACACTGTATCCAGATTACCCAATTCTCATGACAAATAGATTAAATTTTTTATGATTTTATGATTATATACATTAATTTGTTGTGTGTTCTAAATAGAGCGAAATAGATTATGAACACATTACTACAATGTGTACAAGTTGGCAGCTGACATTTTAAGTATCTAAGTATATCTCAGAGGCATATGTTAATTCCCTGGCAAGTCCAAATCGTAAATTATAAAACCTCTTTAAAAAAAAAGTTTTCTGATTTCTTACAGACCTATTGCAAAATATTAGAGAATACTTATTTGTTATGCAAGGATGCAAAGTTGGTAAATGAAAGAAAAACAGTTGAACTATAACGATATATTTTAATAAACAATAATTAGTTATCTTTGTTCATTTAATGTCAACAATAATAAGAATAAAATATACTAACGGATTTATATTACATAAATAATGTACGATAAATCATGAATGAACGTATCATTATGTTTTTTTCATCGAAAGAAAATGTTAAGCACCATCAAAGTCCATCTTCAAGTACGCATTTCAATAACATTTTCCTCACTAACGTGGACAAAATTCTTTTCGCACAGATTTCTAATGACAAAGCAAGCCTTTCCGAGCTATTGAGGTGAAAAATAATTCACTATAATAATAATTGTCAATTTAATTACTTTGAAAGCAATAATAAAGCAATACTTAATATATTCTCTACAGAGCAAAAAGTATTTCTTAAAATAAATCAATCAATTAGCTATCTAGGTCTTTTTGTACCAAATCTACAAACGACTTCACACTGGTTTGCCAGTATTAGCATTGTATATTGTTGTTAATCTAAATAAACCTATTGATCATGTTGACTAACTACAAAAATTAAATACTATTATATAAGTTGAATGCAATTGAAGAATATTAATAGAAAAATTTTTAGTACTTTGGAACAGGCTAAGGCGTCTAATTAGCCATACCGCGAGATCTTTTAGTTTTTCTTCAGTAATTTAAGTTTCCGCAATATTTTCGCGAGAAATCGTTGTCTTTTTTGGCCGAATATTAGTAGTAAAATTTTTCATCCTTTGGGACAGGCTAAGGCGTCTAATTAGTCATACTGGCAGATCTTTAAATTTTTCTTCACTAATTTAGGTTTTTGCAATGTTTTCGCAGGAAATCGTTACGTCTTTTTTGGCCGAATATTAGTAGTAACATTTTTTGTCCTTCGAGACAGGCTAAGGCGTCTATTTGGCCATATTGCCAGATCTTAAATTGTAATCTTTCTTCAATAGTTTAATTTTCGAAATTTTTTCGTGGAAATTGTTACATCTTTACGGTGGCCATTTTATTTCCTGGCTGAATTGCTACTGCATAGTTCTTTTTTTCTGTTTTGTTTGTTCAAAAAGGACAAGCTAGGATTAAAGACCATACTGCCTCGTCATCAGTGATATGCTAACGACTGATTTAATCGACTGAATCTAGTAACTAAATGTCTTTAGTAAACTCTTTTTCTTTTAACTTCCTCTTAATCGTTAGTATAATTCATTATTTTTTTTATAAACCTGTTCAGTCCCAATCCATTAATAAACTTCTGAAAATCTTTTATATTTACATTCGTTTTCAGTAAAATCGGGCAAGTCAACGTCTATAATCAAATCTTTTCCCCTCGTCTATTTCTGCATCTTAATACAAATCGGTTAAATAAATGACTATAGTGAATTCTTCTTTTGTAGTTTTATTCGTCTCTGTAACTGATGCATAATAGTAAAATTTTTCGTCTTTCTGGACTATTGGGACAGGCTAAGACGTCTAGTTGGGCATTTCGCAGATTAGATTGTAATTTGTCTTCAGTAGTTTAATTTCTTGACATGTTTTCGCGGGAAGTCGTTGTATGTTGCCCATTTTTAAATTCATTCATTTCATTATTAATTAAGTAATATTGTGTTTTTAGTTCATTCCTTTTTTTATTTTGGCACTACGTGGTTTGTGTTTTTCCAAATGTAAAATGAAGAAACTTAGTCACTCAAACAATGGAAAGGTTTGTTTGACTTTGAATATTGATTTATCCATTGTGCTAAAAATAACAATATGGCACATGATGTAAGCCGCGCAAGTACAAATAATCTAAACCGGCTTAAATTTAGTCGTCGATTTATAATCACAATCGTATCCTAAAAGGCGTTGTAATTTGTGTATATTGCTAGAAGCTTCGGTACCAAAGTGCAAATCTCCGTCAACAATTTAGATTTGAATTTATTCAATCCCGAGATTCGGATTTGAATTTCCTACGAGTAGCTAAGGTTTTCCAGTCTGGGAAACACATCAATCCAACATGTCAAAATAATGTAGGTTCTAGTGTTATTTTAGTGACTTACGGAGGATTATGCTATAGCTTAAGATCTGAGGGGTACTGCTACCACTGCGCCCATCATCTTGAGACGTAAGTTGGCAAGTCCCATGAGCCTGTAATTTCACCAGCATGCTTACCCTTCAAAACCGGAACGCAATCATGCTCACATTACTGCTTGGTGGTAATGGTAATGGGTAAGGAAGTACTTCCTGGACGAATTCTTTCACAAGAACCTCTACTGCTACTAAGTTGTTTTATGACTCTTTCTTCTTTATTACTTGGTACTTGGTACTTGGTGCAACGGGCTGGTATCCGGCTGGTTCTTTATTATTTTAGCAATTGGATTGGGATTTGTCGGTGGTCTGTAGTTTAATAATTATCATTTGCTTCGACGGTGAAGACAAATTTAGCTACGAGACCCACATACCGTAGAAAGTATATTATATTTTATATTCTCTCAGAGCAGGCCTGTGCTTAGAAGTAGAACGTGGGTTAATCATGAGACGCGTTGCAATTATTTAATGTGAAGCGAAACCTTAAACAGAGGTTTTGTAGACGTTACGAAATATGTATTTTGACGACACGGAAAATCGGTTTTTGGAAACATCAGTTTCATTCCATTGTTATTAGAGATATTTCAATGAAATTTTCTCTCCCGTGTTCTGGGATTCATAGTCCCCTGACGTACTTCAGGGGACTATGAACTTATTTTACAGTGAGAGCGTGTATTTTGTCTCTAATAGACAAAGGTTTAAATACGTTTACACGTGCAATGAATTTCACCGCGACTACCTCACACATTTCAGAACCTACGCAACCATGATACCATTTCGGCTTAACACACTTAATTATCAACAATGTTTGCAAAGGTATCCATAAAGTTTAAATGTGCTTATTTGAACCTGAAGGATAAAATATCTCAAACGAGGTTTCAGAGATTAAAGTCGACTTACATGGAATTCTTGATAGCTTGAATTTTGTAGATGAGTAGAATGTAGTGACATAATGAATCTAACTATGTATATAGGGTTATAATTATTAATACAAAGATCGAACACTCAGAAAAAA